>NC_088231.1:3089183-3124183 GCF_036934945.1 Oncorhynchus masou masou | reverse complement strand
TCTGACCTGACCTCTGCCCAAATTGCTCACTCCTCCCCGACGCACGGCTGTCATGATGACTTGTACCAGACTGTGGCCACTATCCTTCTCATAGGATCCCTGATGTCTAACAATAACACATTCTGACTGAATGTAAACATGTTACGTTCCCCTCTCTCCCTCGGCGACATGAATAAGGTAATTGCATATTTTCAAGTTTAGAAGTCAGAACTTATCAGTAGTATACAGACTGGGTATACATTCTGGGTTAGTTATGCAAGTATGTTTACCCCTTCTTCATCCACTGGGGATGAGAGAAAAACAAAACAAATGGACAAAAGAAAACGTTTGTGACCATCACTGAAAGTAGGAGTACTGGCGCTGTAGGTGCTAATGTGGTTCTACTGACACGAGGGCATGTGTCCCAAATTGAATCTTATTTCCAACATAGTGAACTACTTTTGACCACATCCCCTATGGGCCCTGTTCGAAAGTAAGTGCACTACATAAGGAATACGGTGCCATTTTGGAATTACAGTCCAGGTCAGGTATGACTCACGGTCCTAATCCTCTGCCATAATTCAACCAAGAGCTGAAAGCCGCCTGTAACTCTAACTCAACCCCTTTATCCTCTTTGAGAAGGCAGCGAGTCCCTATAAATTTGGCAAGATCTGAGTCAGCGCGAAGCTAAGCTGTGAAACAAAAATGAGAAAACTCGTATTCCTCGTCGCCGATCCATCTCGGAGGAAACCTCTAAAGTGCCCCAAAGATTTCCTTCCCGTCCATCAGATGTATGTAATATTCCCCCTAATCACATAAAAAAAGATGAACAACATAAATTTCAATTATGGCCCCAAGCCGGAACGAAGAAGAAAAGAGAAAAAAAAATCTGCTGTCCTTTGCAAGAATTTACTAGACAGACGGAGTGGTTTTACAAGCACAACATGAAAAGAACATTAAGCATCATCATGACTCCATGGCTACTTTCACACCAACGAGAGCCGTGTTCTCCCCTTCTGCTCCTGCAAAATTCTACGAGGTGAGTTTGATCACTTTACTCGTAATGAGTGATAGGTACTCACAGTACTTACCTTCTCTGGTAAAATACCTCTTACATAGGCCAATCATTTCTAGAGTAGTAGTATCGTTAAACTGAGGATAATGGCAACTTTTTTTCTGGGCCCGGAAGCTTGTTTCTCCATTCCACAAGATTGTTATCTGGGAAGTGGATTATCATCACTTTTGTTGTGGTCGAGGCCAGCGCATGGCGTTCTGTCTCCAGACAGGACGACGTTGCCCCGACTCGCCCCCTCCCTCCGTGAGCTTTGTGCTCTGGTTGCAGGGCCTGAAGGTAAAAGCCATGGAATATGGGCCTGAGTCAGTATGTGTCCAGTCAAACGCACACACACACGCGTGCACACACACACACACACACACACACACACACACACACACACACACACACACACACACACACACACACACACACACACACAGTCACTCTACTCTTCAGATGAGGTATCAAATGGTTTCATCTGAGTCGGTTGAAGAGCCTCTTCTCTTGTGCTCTTTTTAAACTGTTGGTGTAATCGACAGACATTTAGCTGCGTTTACGTAGAAACATTCCTGTCCATTTCCTTGTTATTGTATTGATGCTGATGGATGGGGCCACTTCCCATTGATGTGGATAATCTGCAACAGTACAAAGACTGGATACTGTCTGCCAGTGTACCTGCCTCTGCCTCTGTTAAAAGTATTATGATTCCATTTAGTCTCATTTCATCCGGATTTGGTATAAAGCTTGATAATATGTCATGATTTACGTCACAGTGTTGTTTATCCGGCTGTTCTGCCCGACAATTAATAGGGAGAGCAGATTATCATGCAACCAGGGCTACATCTCTATTCCGTATTTTTCTCCTTCGGGGAAAAGAGACGGAGCCCTTTTGTAGCACTATTCATCATCCTTTCGCTAAACGTTGGTCTATTTTAAACCATTTTCTCTCCCTTCCTCTCTCAATCACTCTCTTCCCACCCTCTCTCTCTCTCTCGCTCTCCCTCTGTCTTCCTATATCTATCCCCCTTCTCGGGCCTTTAGAGATAAGGCTGATTGTTCCCCGCCATCTATATGGCTTTCAGGCCTCCATTCTTGGGAAAACACTGGCTCATTCAGCAGCCTGAATGCTAATGGAGAAGCATAAATACCAGACACATTTCCTCCTCCCCTCTGTCCGTCCTCCACCCTCCACCACCAAATGATTCCACCACATTAGGCTGAGGCAGCAGGCAGACGCCTGTTTGCTCTCTTCGCCGGCTCTGACTCTGACCTTTTTACACACATAATTATTTCAGTCTGTCTCGCAAATTTTCAGCCACAACCCGGTCGAAAGAGCGTATGTATAGACATGCGCGAGCATGCACAAGCACACAAATAGGTGTGCACACACACACACACACACACACACACACGACTACTCCCATCGCTGTACGTCACCATCATATATCAGAAGGGGTTCGGTTGTTCTACTTAGAGACCTTCTTAGCGAAACGCCCGGAGGCGAATCGAGAGCACCAGTGTCACCTAGCAGAGCCTCTTCTCCACGACTGTGTGTTCTAGGGACATAAATCACACAAGAATCCATGGATGGATGAGGGGGCAGATTTGGGGCAGTGGCGGCCCAGGTTGTTGGCCTAGACTGGGCTTGCTATGCTAGACTAGACTCCCTCCGGCAGTGGTGGCATATAAATACATCCACAGTTCCCCCCGTTTGCTGGAAAGAGCAGGTTTTTCTGGGAAAGGACCAGCAGTGCATGGAGTTATGTCTGAAGCGATTCAGGGGGTATTCTGTTGAAAAATGTCCCCCTTGGCATCCCGTAAATGACACCATCCATCTATGGTGCTGGCCAGCTACTGCTCTGATGTTACTCATAATGCCTCTGTCCATACCACTGCTGGGTATCAGTGGCCAAACCCTATCTAGCTATGAACAAACATTAGTAACACTTCCTGTATTTACAAAGTGTTGGGTTGATGAGGAATTCTTAAGCTACTTTGGATCCTGCACTCTCGGACACATCTCGAACCACAACACACCGTTGAAATAAAGGGTTTTGTAACACTAAACCTTGTGGCACCTGATCTGCCCCCAACGTTAAGGAGACGGAACCTTAACTTTGCTGGAGTTTTGAAACACATGGTGTGTAAGAGGTTATGAGACAGACTTAAGGAGTGCTGAGACATTCGTCTTAAGGTGTTCTGAAACATGACATGGTGTGTTGTAACACCACATAGTCAAGAGTTGTGCAACGCCTTGCCAGAGACTGGGAGCACTAACCCGGAAAATGTTGAACACACTATTATGGTGTTTCGAGTACAATTTGATCCCGTCTTATTGGGTGTCTTTTTCTCTCTCTAAAGCTCCTAAACACAATGAATGTGTTCAAAATCCTGTCTAGTTCTGGAGTTTTCATATAGTGTTAATGGGAGTCTGTCCTATTTTTGTATATTCCCTGCTCTTAAATGGTGTGCTGGCAAACTCTTCATAGGTCATTCCAAAAGGTCAAATGTACTGTATTATGCTTCAACAAAGGATACGACAAAAATATATAGTTTTGTGAAAATAGTTTGTCCAGGATAATAATTATTGAGTACAAAAATAACTTTTTTGGCTTCAAAATGCTTTATATTTTCTTTGCAAATGATCAAATGACATCAAAACATTAACAGGTCTTTATATGGCTAAAGTAAGACAGTTCACAGATCTGTAAGTTATTTATCATATTCATATTCTTCAAAATAAAGGGAAATATGGCGGTATACAGGCAATAATGTTGGCAGAAGCACTCAAAAGTTGAGCCCGGGGATCAATGCGTTCCACCAGTCATCCATGATGCTATGATGCCATGAGTCTTTATAATCAGATGATGATACATGGAAACTTGTTCAGATGGCTTGAATCACAGTACAGTTAAGTTAGATGGTATGATTGACAGATTGACAGTTCAGTTGGCATTAGTCTGTGATCCTTGTCTTGATTTCCCAACCTGTGGGAATGTAGTATGTATGTATGTTTTTCTGCAGGGAGACAGAGACATAGCAAATGATAACAAGCTATCATGATAGTACATAATTGCATAATTCAGTTCTTAACTGATTTAATATTAAATTGCAACATGAATATACAATTATTAAGCATACCAATAGAAATATGCATTTACAAAAATGCATATACATGAATGAAGCTTTGCAAATATAGTTACATTTGATGCAATAACGTGACATGGTAGGCCAGATTGGCAGTGACTATTTAATGTAGCATAAAGCATTATAGTGTCGTGTCTTTACTATCATTCAATGAGATGACATGCTATTTTCAAATCAACTACCTAACGTTTAATTATTTGATTAAATTAATCAGGCAATAATCAACTCATTAGAAATCCGGGGCACCATGGAAGCATTAGATTACATAGAGCAGCTGTCTCCCGAATCCACTCTTAAAGATCTGAAGATATTTTATATCAATAGCAGTCAATCATTAATTATTCTTTACCTTCTAGCAGTCTCATCTGAATATCGTAAAATTATTGGTTATTTGCACAAACGCTCGCATAAATTATGAATCAGCAATATTTACTAACTAACTAAATAATCACAGAAATAGATAAAAAAAATGGGGTGGCAGGGTAGCCTAGTGGTTAGAGCGTTGGACTAGTAACCAAAAGGTTGCAAGTTCAAATCCCCAAGCTGTCAAGGTACAAATCTGTTGTTCTGCCCCTGAACAGGCAGTTCACCCACTGTTCCTAGGCTGTCATTGAAAATAAGAATTTGTTCTTAACTGACTTGCCTAGTAAAATTACATTTAAAAAAAACAGTAGATATTGGTTACTTACAATGATGGAAAAGTCCCTAGTGGGATAAGCCGATATGACAGCTTGGTAAACAAAAGGAAAGGGGTGGGAGTGGGAAAGACAAATGGATTCACGACACACAGTCTATTATTATATTCATTGAAATGCTAATCCTTTACACATGAACTCATTCGAGAATAATTGCAATGTATATCAATTTACATCCGTATGTCATTGTTTTCTTTTCTGTTGGAATCCTCTATCGTCCTGTATGGCAAGCAATGACGTGTCAATTAACAACTCCATGTAGCATCAACAAAACTGATCAATGAATCAAAATGTCTGTTTGACTTGGAGTGTAGGCATACAGTGACCATTATCAGCCCAAATGCTCCCCCAGGGTTTTCCAAACTCCCAAGGGGTGCAAATGTTTGTTTTTTTAGCCCTAGCACTACCCAGCTGATTCAAATAATCAACTAATCATCAATCTTTGATCATTTGAATCAGCTGTGTAGTGTTAGAGCAAAAACCAAAGGGTGCACCACTTGGGATCCCGAGACTGAGTTTGGGAAACATTGGCCGACACACAGCAAATGTTGTTGTTGAGTGAATTCCTTTTCTGTTTCCTTCTTCACTGTACCAACATTTTGGTAGTCACATTGTCAAAGACACATACTTTCTTGGATTGTTTTGGGGTTGTTTCACCTGTGCTCTTTCCTGTCTGAGTTTGAGTTTGTGAAGGACCTGATCACAGGGGAGGCTCCCGCAAACGTGCATGTTTTTCTACTTGACCATACCTGACACCAATGTCCTCTTTCCACCGCCGTGCCCCAGACTGGGGGATCACTGGACAGTACGGCGGCACAATGTTTGAAGTTCACATTTGACCTTTAATCCAAACATTTGTCTTCTGATATGGGGCCCAAGTTACTCACACAGTACGTGGCTGTGTGGTTGAGTGGGTCAAATTCCCAAAACGTGCCGTCTTTCCGATTCTGTTTCTAAACAAAGCGCAGAAACATTATAGGTGGAATTCCGAGATTTGAGTTTATTTGATTGAACATGGGTGTTTCGACTTAAGTCCATGTTTTGTTAAGTCTACTTTGCTCAAGGCTGATTTGGCCCCCATGTGCTAAATGTAACAAGGCTGGTTCAGCACAGCTGTTTGGTCCTGAAGCCTGGCTGAGTGGATCAAGGCAGTGCTTTGCCAAGCAGACGACCAAGGTTCACCTCCACCTTGTCACATGACGGACCACTTTATACATTTTACCCCTTACTATAACTTAAATATATAATATTGCATTGGGCCTGACAACTGTAGCCTATAATTACTGCCATTGTCTAGCCTAGGAAAAATATTACATTCCCAGTGTCTTCTTTAAAATCCTAATTCAAATATTCTCTGAAAATCATCATCAATCAATATTAACTCTATAAATCATTGGCATTTCAACACCATTTGGTTGTGTGAGAGAGACAGTCTGCCAACACATGCTTTTTGTGTTTTGATGCTGCCTTTTACATTCAGTGACACACCAACAATGGTTTTCGGATTGAAGAACCACTTTCGGTGTTTCAGAGTACTTCTGTTTTGAAATACATTGTGCATTTAACACTTACATTGGGTTTACATTCAAACACCAGAACTCAGCTTTGGTGCATTGCTTCTCATGGTTTCACTACACAATGATGGTGTTGTTAGTTTTTCTATTTTAACAGTGCATCACACTCTGTCAACAAAATTAATCAAATGTACACTTGTTTGGATAATTACAAGATTGGCTTGTTTTCTGTTTGTTGGTACTTTTTACCCCTTTTCCCCCACTAATTGGTAGTTACAGTCTTGTCCAATCACTGCAACTCCCATACAGACTCAGGAGAGGTGAAGATCAAGAGCCATGTGTCCTCTTAAATACGAACCTGCCAAGCTGCACTGCTTCTTGACACAATGCTTGCTTAACCCAGAAGCCAGCCGCACCAAGGTATAACTGGCAGCCAAAGCCAGCATGCATGCACCCGATCTGGCACAAGGTGTCACTAGAGCGGTGATGGGACACCCCGGCCGGACAAACCCTCCCCTAACCCGGACGACGCTGGGCCGATTGTGCACCACCTCATGGGTCTCCCGGTCATCTGCGACACAGCCTGGGTTCGAACCCGGGTCTGTAGTGACACCTCTAGCTCTGTGATGCAGTGCCTTAGACCACTGTACCACTCGGGAGGTCCTTATTTTAGTTATTTAGTTTTTTTAAACAATGGGTAAATATTGGTGTCAAGCGTTGATGTTATATGATATACAGCAGTTTGAGATGAGAGTCAATGGACGCTTTAGTTTAGGGCCCTTGTCACCAACCAAAATACTGGTTGAGAGCTGAGTGGTCCTCTGGGTGAGTGTCAGGTGAACTTCTGACAGAACCATTTCAACCCCCCCACTGTCTTTCACTTCTCTGACTCAAGAAGGGATGATGTCATCCATGATGGACACATCCACGGTTTGCCTGCACTCGGTCCACACACTTGACGTGAATGTCACTGCTGCTGTCAAACCGTAGACCCCCGTGACGCTCCACGCATCTCATCTGACTGTTATCTGCTGAATATATACGGTCCGCATGGCTCTGGCTCACCGGAAACGAAAACAACAGTCACTTACATGGCCGCAGAGAAACAAAAACACAGGAGATTTTGGCCAACAGAACATGTTGTCATTGTTATTTTCTGCTCACCCATTGGCCATTTTTATTATTCATTCATCATTTCTTAGCTCACCCAGTCAGTTTCGATTGTGAGTAATAGCCTGCTGACGCCCCGTTTGTTATTAATTCATGTGATGATTTAGCTTTAATGTCATTATGGCCAATGTCCGAGTTCCATAAACCATAGCCACTGTGAAGGTTGTTGATGTTGACGCTGGTGGCTCTCTGATTTGAGTCTGTGCACCTTTTCCACCTCCACATCTAACTGCCCACCCATCGACTCTCTCTGCCACGAGAAGTGTTTGTCTATGGGGGCAGCTAGAGATGTGTTGCCCCTATGGAGCTCCTGGATGGAGCAACGTAGGCTAGGGGAGTGGGGAGATCTCTTTGCTCCACTGGGGAAGCTCTCTCAACAAGGAGAGAAACTACTACCAGCTCCTGGCTTCTCAATAGGTTAGGCCCAAACAGCAGAAACAAAACTCTTTCTTAGTCTTTATTTGACAAATTGCATACTCTTTCCAAGAGTAAAAGTTTAATCAGATGATGATTTGAGACAATTTATGTATTCAGTATGAGAAACACAGCTTTTTGCCACAGCCTCGTTTGTTTGCCTGGTTGAAATATAGAAAGTAATGGCCATTTAGCTTTGGTCTTCTCTGTTGATTTGCATTCATTTAAATCCACCAAGCCATCTTCAAAAACCGATCCCATTTACTGAATAAGTAATCCCGTACATTTCCACAGGTTGCATCCCAAGTTGAACCCTGTTCCCTTTATAGTGCACCCCATAGGGCTCTGGTCAAAAATTAGTGCACTTCATAGGGCACGGGGTGGGATTTGGGACACATGCACTGTGACACTGCAAAGCTTCATGAATGATTTATTATGGCTGTGAAGGTGGTTTACAGGGTGGGGAATGGGGATACTATAGCATGCATAGAACTGACACGTTTTCCTGTATGTGCAAATATCTTACGTGGAAGTGGGGAAGTGGGGAAGAAGGACATAACACTTGAAATAAATGTGTCTGTTCCCTCATCTAACAAAATGATCTGTGTGTGCAGTGGCCCACAATGCAGTAGTTTCTTTCCCACTCATGTCCCTGTCGCTGCAGCCCCTCCGTTTGCTCAAATCCATAATTAAAATAAACAGAGATGCCGAGTGCAAAAGCAAGCGCCCAGAGGCCAATGTTGACTCTGTTCTTTTTACGTATTAAGCAAGCGTTTAATAATTCATATATATTATTTCGGTTCTGTTTTCACAGTGCTCTTTCACAGTTTTCAGAGAGTGTTCCCATAATAGGAAAAAAATCCCTTTAACACACTTCATGTCATTGCTTTTCTTCCTCCTTATTTCTCTGGGTACAGAAATGCGTCGTGTTTTTAACAATTGTTTTTTTACAGTATGTAACTTAATTGGTGAAATATCGCCTCGATTTACTCACAAGGCAGTCAAAGGAAGCATCTTGCTTGCTAAATGATTTGTATGGGAAATGACCCGTTGTTAAAAATGACATTAGAGAATAAAAAAATAAAAACAAGTTTTTAAAAGACGGCTTTTTAGGCACCCCCCAGTGTGGCTGGCGCCTTTGGCGATTGCTCAGTCAAGAAAGGCATCACTAAATTGCCTTAGGGGACAGGCAAGAACAGTGGGTGTCGGATGGACAGAGATTGAGAGGGAGAGAGAAAGAGAGAGTACAGTTTAGCTGCGCCCCGGCCCTTCTCCCATCTCCGTCTCGTCCTTCGTCTCTTCACTGAAGCCAAAACCTCTTCCTCATCGTGATGGACTGCTCTACCTTGCGGACATTTTCATCCAAAAAGTGAGAAAGCTAAAAAAAAATGTTTTTTAAAAAGAGCGAGAAAAGTTATCATCATTACTCGAAGGGCCCCTTGCTCGCCAGGTCTTTTCACCTTGGCACGGCGAGCCCAGACAAAAGAGAGGGGGATCATAATACACAGAATGAGAAGTCAGAGAGTCAGGTAATTAATCAATGCCGAAGGCTCCTGTACGGTTCCCCTGGCTGCTCTTCATAAAAACAAAATGGCACCGCTTGGCAAACTCAGCCGAGGGAGAAGAATGTAAGCCGGAGCCCTCATTACGGTTCTTAAACCTCCCTCTTTTATGTCCCTGCTAGCACCTCTCAATTATTTCAGCTAGAGACCCCGGGCTGTCTGGGTCCATTCCAAATGACAACTTATGGCCTACGTAGTACACTTCTTTTGACCAGGGCCCGTAGGGCTATGGTCAAAAGTAGTGCACCACACATGGGATGGGGTGCCATTTTGGATGCGGACAATGTTGCTGATTTGAATTCCACTGGCAGGAGTGAGAGAGGAAGCCCCGTGAGACAAACATACCTACATATTGTAACTACTACATGTGAACCTATCGGGAGTAATGATCTAGGGTTGTATGTTTAGCTTTGCGGGTTTGGATATGTCCATTTTGTATCAGATCTGTGTTCAAAAGGTGACTGGTTTATAGAGCTGCAATAGTTTGAGTTCACTTGGTTCAATGTAACTAATAGACTAGTCCCAGAAGAGCAAACCCTGCCAGTCTGCATGGTAAAGACAATAAACACTATTTGAACCCAGGTTTGCTGTATGAGACTATTACTGTAATGTGAAACAAACAGAGGCCATGGAATTGCACTGTTTTAACCTGTGGCTTTGATGCATTTGGTTGAGAGCGAACCGAGGATCCACAGCCCGCGATCTCGTCAAGATGCTGCGGCATAGCCAAACATGTGACTGACAAATGCAAATACTGTATTTGCACTCGATCAACTTTGAGGCCAATACAACTTGGCAAGCTCCCGAAAACGAGTACACTGCACCCATCCCCCGTGGCACCACGTGTCAAATATGTCTCCCCTCATCGCCATGGAGATTTACATTGTGACAGGCCTCCCTCAGGAGGGAGGGGTCAGGGTTGACCTCCAACCTGTGGCTTGGTGATTTGGCCCATGATGCAGTTTGACTGGGGCAGCTGATATTGCAGGGCCTATAGGGCTCTCATCAAACGTAGTGCAGTATGTAGGGAATAGAGTGCCATTTTAGACACACAAAATGTCCCTACTAGCATACTACTGAGCCAGAATCCGTGCCCAATACATTGCTTCATCGCTAAGTGTCATTCCAGTGTGGATATTGGAACAGAGCTATGGGAGCTTTCCCAGCGTATTGGAACAGAGCTATGTTGGAGCCGATATGGCGACTCAGTTTCAAGCCTATCCACTCTCTGCACAGCTCTGTTTGAGCCACTGACTGTACAGTCTCAGCCAGCTGAGGTGAGAAGCAGCCCGAAGATGGTGCCACGCTGCTCCGGACAAATGGAGCTCAGCGGTGTGTGTTTGTTATTATGGGCCTGCAGGTGGCGGCGGTGTAGTGAGTGTGTGTGTTTTCTCTCCACCTGTGGCTGTGTGTGTCCGTGTGTGTGTGTGTGTGTGTGTGTGTGTGTGTGTGTGTGTGTGTGTGTGTGTGTGTGTGTGTGTGCGTGTGTGCGTGTGTGTGTGTGTGTGTGTGTGTGTACATTTGTGTGTGTGTGTGTGTGTGTGTGTCCGTGTGTGTGTCCGGGTGTGTGTGTGCGCTCATACATTTGAGTATGTGCACACGCATGCGTTTGTCTGTGTATTGAGCTGTAGTCTAAGCCTGGTGTGCATGGCCAGTGAGTGTGTGGAGCCTCCATGGTGATTCACAGTGGCAGCGGTGGAAGCAACCTTGGCCCGCGGATCGATGGCTTGGGCCCCTAGCCCAGTGTCACAAAGCCCTCTCACTCACAATTACTATGTATCAGCCTGACGGCGTAATCATGTAAGCATTTGCTCGCCAGTAAGTGACTGCTATTAAACATAGTGTGTTTGTGTGTATCTCTCTGATGATTTGCGCATGTGTGTGTGTGTGTGTGTGTGTGTGTGTGTGTGTGTGTGTGTGTGTGTGTGTGTGTGTGTGTGTGTGTGTGTGTGTGTGTGTGTGTGTGTGTGTGTGTGTGTGTGTGTGTGTGTGCACATACACATTTGTGCAATTCAATTTTACCGCACACATCATTAACGATGACATTAAAGATAATTTGACGTTTCGACATGACACCCGCTGACAACGCAGCAAGGTTTTCACACAGTGACTGTGACAGGGCATTTTTATTCAAATATGCATGTTCACCCAGAGACAATAGCGTCATGCGCTACTCCATGCTTCCAGACAAGGCAGTCTTCTCATTGTTCTTTGTCATAGATCTAGACAGCGTGAAACCTCAGGGTTACTGTCAGAGTGACTGAAAGCACCAGTCACTTTTCAAACGGGGCTTTTAACGGGACCGTTAGAGCAGAGCTAGCTGTGTTTGAAGCTAACAGTGCTAACAGTGATCTGATATGCCTGTCAGCTAGTGCTGCGGCTCACATAAATGGTGGTTCCAGACCCTTTTAGGAATAGAACAGGCTCTGGAAACCACTCTATGGTTGTTTGGAGTAATGACAGGTGCAGTCACAGTGGTGTAGTGCAATTTGTTTAGGTGAGGGAGCACCTTTTTTTTTTTTTTTTTTTATGATGTCAATTTCCTCTACGTTTGCACCACCTATGTAGCCAATTGAATAATCTATCATTATGGAATGTGCATACATTGCATCCTCCAATTGCAACGTCTGCTTATGTCCACACATGTCTCAATAAAATGTTATATTTTGAATACCCTCAAACACCAAGTCAGTTACCTCATTTCAAATATAGGCCATCATCACTATCGTCGTGAATGATAGTTCTTCGCGTTTTTACCGGTGAAACATCCAAACTGCATCCCCATGCCAATCATTTGATATGCTAACAGACTATTAGCCTTCCTTGTATTTTGTTTCAATCTAAGCATAATCCTGCCTAGTGGCTCTGTTGACATTTGGTGCATGAGAAAAGAAATGTGACGATTCAGCTTCAACTAACCCCCCAAAAAGTAGGAAATGTTTTTGGTCTAACAGTAACATTCTAGGCCTACTATATGTTGGTATTATGGTCTGTTGTGTAAAATGCTAAGTCATCATTATGTGATCTTGCGAGACATTGGTTCAACTTTGATCCAACTTTACTAAACAAGCACATTGTGAGAAATTATACTCTTCTACTTGTAAAGCGATGAGTAAGACAATTAGGCGTAAGCAACAGATCTTGATGAGATGGCATTTTTTTTAGAGAACCTTTCGTGATGCTGAAAGGACAGCGCCAGGATTGCGCTAACGATGTTAAAACCAAATTGTGGTGCTAAAAGGACAGCGCCGGGATCGCGCAATGATGTTAAAACCAACTTGTGGTGCTGAAAGGACAGCGTCGGGATTGCGTAATGGTGTTAAAACCAACTTGTGGTGCTGAAAGGACAGCGCCGGGATCGCGCAATGGTGTTAAAACCAACTTGTGGTGCTGACAGGACAGCGCAGGGATCGCACAATGATGATAACCAACTTGTGGTGCTGAAGGATAGCTGAAGGATAGCTCTGCCATTCGGCTGGTTCAGGAACAAAAACAAAAATCATTTTCAGCAGGCTTAAAGCCTAATAGGACTACAACTTTATTGTATAGCTAGTTATAGGCTGTAGCCTAATGTAACTGTTTGCGAGGAGAGCTTTATTTTGAGTAGGTATTTCATTGCATTGTGTACCTAACACGCAGTATCATAAATAAACGTTGATTTGATTAGCTTGAACACATGGTTACAATATACCTTATTACAGAATAAAAGAAAACAGAGGTGAACTAGCAATTCATATAATTTATTTGCATGCTATCAAATGAATTGACCAAGTAGTGAACAGAAATCATTTTTATTACGTAGAATTGCGGGAAATTCAATTTTGAAACAGCCATAAGATGAAGCATTTGGTTTGGTCTATTCATGCATCTTAATTACATCCAACTTTGCCCAATTCACATTTCCAATTGCCCTCCCGGACATACCAAACTAGAATGGGCCCTGCGTCTCAACCAATAGCCAGTGTAGGCTAAATATCCCAAGCAGGGCTACAGCAACTTCCAGAGAGGTTCAGGCTCCTTGGGCTTTGCGGTGGCCACTCTGGTTTGGGTGTCCTCGGCAGAACGGTGTCACCGTAACCAAGTGGTCACATATCGTTCTGGGTTCCAATGCGCAAGAGGGTTCCGTGGAGCTTTATGAACATCAAGGAAGACACATAGTGAATGTAGATTATTTTTTTCAACGTTCTGATTGGTCAATGTGGCCAAGCCTCCGACGGGTCTCCACAGTTCTTTATCATTCTTGCAACTGCCAGAGAGAAGACAGGGAAGAAACCACTATTTTCATATCTCTAGGGTACTGTGTATATTTATCTGGTTTATCATTCCATCATTTCTCATTGAATTTTTGTGGTAATTAAACATAATTTATGTAGAAGTTATCAGAATACATTTTCCAGAAATAGTTTGTGTTCTCAAATGTAAAAAAAAAAAAAAAGTGAGGGAGCGCGCACCTCCGCACTCCAGCAGCACCACACCCCCGCACTCCAGCAGCACCACACCCCCGCACTCCAGCAGCACCACACCCCCGCACTCCAGCAGCACCACACCCCTGTATAAGCATCAGACTACGCTCTCAGGACAGTAGGGGATTCATTAGAACAAGACGTAAAGCCACACCATGGCCAAACAACATCTTGATACTACCCGTACGAGTAAAAGTTTATTGGGATAGTCCATCTGTCGATGCTCTACAAACTATCAAAATGCCAGTAACATGTCAACTGCATGTCTGTTGACTTTCAAGGAGTGACGAGCTGTAGTCCACATAGAGGTGTTCTTGTACTGGCTATACTTGAAGAGAAGAAAAAAGAACTGTTGGGATTGTTATGCAATAGTTTGCATGTTCATAGGAATTGTACTTTTAAAACACTGTGTTCAACCTAACACGGAGAGTTTTAACTCTCTGCACTTTTCACACCTTTTTAAATATTGCCGTATAGAACGTCAGCCACCGTGCTCTCACACATTGTGTCCCAGCGAGTCCATTTCTTTTTGACAACCCATGACGCGTGCCTTTCAAATCTAAATCTCTCGTTGGTGTTAAGGAGAGATGTGACTGTCAAGCCGTTGGTGGGGCCGGGCGTCCAATAGAGGGTTTTATTTCCGGACCGCCTCGTACACTCGAAGAGCCACGTTTAATCATCTTCATTAACACAGCTGGCCCTGCAGAGGTGCCGCGGCCCTGCTCAACTCTGAAAGAGAAAATGAACGTAATGAACTCGGCTATTGCAACTAAAGCGCAGCTCGGCTGGCAGCTCGTCTCCGCATTGAGTTTTCATCTTTTTTTCCTTTTTTTTTAGAAAGTCATTCTGGGAATTTGGGTACGAGTGACAGCTGGGGTGAGGGATAATGTCGCTTGAGGTGAGAGGAGGGTGGGAGGGTGTTGAGGGGCGGGGGTGACATGAGTGTTCACAGGTGAGCCCCCACTCTCTCTGCTCCTTTGGGCTCAGGGGAACTTTGAGGGAGGAAACACATAGCTTGCCGGGATGGCAGTTGGTCACAGAGTGCAAAGCAGCTCGCCTGCATGTCATCTGAGGCCACACGTCTAAAGGGGCGTGCAAGTCACCCAGTAGGGATTTTGTTTGATTCCACCTTTTCTCATTTCAGTGTTAACCTCTAAAGTATAATGCTACAACTCCATGTCCACCGTAATGTTCTCGTTCCCCCATATCGTTATCTAGAGTTTACCTCCGTATCCCTTTGTCCTCCATTACAAAGCCAGTCAGACTTTGTTCCTGCATCAAATGATAAATGAATCATTTGGAAGATGCAGTTATATTTACCGTTCCCCTTAGGGTGTGATGTAAGCCTTCATCTTTGAAATAAAATGAGTTAGAACTTGGCTAGAAGATATACCCTATGGATATACCCTATGGTTAGTGTTCAGTTCAGATAGAACCTAGTTAGAATATAGATAGAAGATATAACGTATGGAGAGAAATTGGTTCCTCCAAGCCTTCTCAAAGCACCACATCTTAGGATAACCACAGAGTCAAGTGCTTTTCCTTCTTCCCTGATTATAGGAGAGAATGTTCTTCAAGGCCCACTTGCACAAGGCCCACTTGCTATAGAAAATGCTTCCCATGGTAACAACAATTAGCCTATCTCTTCAACCTTCAAGGAAGAACTGCACATGTATTGTTGTTATAAATGTGTGTGTGTGTGTGTGTGTGTGTGTGTGTGTGTGTGTGTGTGTGTGTGTGTGTGTGTGTGTGTGTGTGTGTGTGTGTGTGTGTGTGTGTGTGTGTGTGTGTGTGTGTGTGTGTGTGTGTGTGTGTTGTAAAGGGTTGTGTTGTCAGACTCATTCATGTGTGTGTGTGTGTGTGTGTGTGTGTGTGTGTGTGTGTGTGTGTGTGTGTGTGTGTGTGTGTGTGTGTGTGTGTGTGTGTGTGTGTGTGTGTGTGTGCGTGTGTGTGTGTGTGTGTGTGCGTGCGTGTGTGTTAGCAGAGAGAAAATACAACAATTATAGAAAGATAGTAACAGAAGGAATAAATGCAGTCGTTTTGAGAATAACACAAATATTAATTTCAATCCACCCTGGCATGCTGTCAATTAACTTCTGGGCCACATCCTGACTGATGCCAGCCCATTCTTGCATAATCAATGCTTGGAGTTTGTCAGAATTTGTGGGTTTTTGTTTGTCCACCTGCCTCTTGAGGATTGATCACACGTTCTCAATGGGATTAAGGTCTGCGGAGTTTCCTGGCCATGGACCCAAAATATTGATGTTTTGTTCCCCAAGACACATAGTTATCAGTTTTGCCTTATGGCAAGGTGCTCCATCATGCTGGAAAATGCATTGTTCATAACCAACCTGTTCCTGGATGGTTGGGAAAAGTTGCTCTCGGAGGATGTGTTGGTACCATTCTTTATTCATGGCTGTGTTCTTAGGTAAAATTGTGAGTGAGCCCACTCCCTTGGCTGAGAAGCAACCCCACACATGAATGGCCTCAGGATGCATTACTGTTGGCATGAAACAGGACTGATGGTAGCGCTCACCTTATCTTCTCTGGACAAGCTTTTTTCCGGATGCCCCAAACAATCGTAAAGGGGATTCATCAGAGAAAATGACTTTACCCCAGTCCTCAGCGGTCCAATCCCTGTACCTTTTGCAGAATATCAGTCTGTCTCTGATGTTTTTCCTGGAGTAAAGTGGCTTCTTTGCTGCCCTTCTTGACACCAGACCATCCTCCAAAAGTCTTCGCCTCACTGTGCGTGCAGATGCACTCACACCTGCCTGCTGCCATTCCTGAGCAAGCTCTGTACTGGTGGTGCC
The DNA here is from genome assembly GCF_036934945.1 of Oncorhynchus masou masou. NCBI lineage: Eukaryota > Metazoa > Chordata > Actinopteri > Salmoniformes > Salmonidae > Oncorhynchus > Oncorhynchus masou. The sequence goes on along the minus strand of NC_088231.1, from coordinate 3,107,369 downwards.
CCGATCCCACGGCTGAGTCAACTTTAGGAGACGGTCTTGGCGCTTGCTGGACTTTCTTAGGCACCCTGAAGCCTATATAAATGATAAATGGTGTATTTATGTGCAATCTTACTGGCAGCAATATCCTTGCCTGTGAAGCCTTTTCTGTGCAAAGCAATGATGACGGCACATGTTTCCTTGCAGGTAACTATGATTGGCAGAGGAAGAACAATGATTCCAAGCACCACTCTCCCTTTGAAGCTTCCAGGTTGTTATTCAAACTCAATCAGCATGACAGAGTGATCTCCAGCCGTGTCCTCGTCAACACTCACACCTGTGTTAACGAGAGAATCACTGACATGATGTCAGCTGATCCTTTTGTGGCAGGGCTGAAAAGCAGTGGAAATGTTTTTGGGGGATTCAGTTCATTTGCATGGCAAAGAGGGACTATGCAATTAATTTCAATTCATCTGATCACTCTTCATAACATTCTGGAGTATATGCAAATTGCCATCATTCAAACTGAGGCAGCAAACTTTGTGAAAATTAATATTTCTGTCATTCTCAAAAATTTGAGCCACGACTGTACACAATGAGTAATGATAACTTGGCTATATACATGGGGTACCAGTAATTGAGGTAGATATGTACATATAGGTAGGTGAAAATTGACTATTCAACAGGAACACAAGTGGTATCTTTGTAACAGAGAGAGAGAGAGAGAGAGAGAGAGAGAGAGAGAGAGAGAGAGAGAGAGAGAGAGAGAGAGAGAGAGAGAGAGAGAGAGAGACTTTACGTTAAGCCACGAGGCCCCCAGGAGGTCCCCCAGTGACTTCTAAGCATCTGTTCCTGCTCTGCTCTCCTCCATAGCGCCCCGCGACCCATGTGATAGAGACTCCTGTAATTGTGTTTTAATGAAAGGCACACACACACACACACAAAGTTTCAAACACACACACATACACACATGCACATACACACACACACTCCCAAAGCCCAGGGCCAAAGAAACACACACACACACACATATGCTCCTTGGCCTACTTCGACAGTCTTACCTACTAACTCCACCACAGCTGGCTCGAGACTTAAGAGATATACTTTCACTGAATTCACCCTGCCCCCCTCACACACACATTTTTTCACATTTCATCTCTCCTGATAATGCACCACTTTGTTCAAATCAAACGGGAGGTACTGTGTGAACTCATTACTCCGTCAACACACACACACACACGCAAATACGGACACAACTTTGAAAACTTCACCAGCCAGAAGCTGAGTCGGGTTGCAGTCAGACAGGCCGACTGTGTGTGTCACAGAGATTCTGCAAGTGAACAAGATGATTAGAGCGAGCCATCCCCTGAGCATGTGTTCCTCGGCTAAGGCCAAAAATATAACGCGCACCAGACGAGAGAGTGAGAGAGTGAGAGAGAGTGAGAGAGTGAGAGAGAGAGCGAGAGAGAGAGAGCAAGAGTGAGAGAGAGAGAAAGAGACAGAGTGAGAGAGTGTGTGTGTGTGAGAGAGAGAGAGAGAGAGAGAGAGAGAGAGAGAGAGAGAGAGATGGCCCATGAGCCCCAGGACAGCAACACAATTAGACCCAACCAAATCACGAGAAATCAAAAAGATAATTACTTGACACATTAAAAATAATTAGCAAAAAACAGAGCAGGCTAGAATGCTGTTTGGCCCTAAACAGACAGTGGCAGAATACCTGACTTAAGGAAAGACAAACTTAAGGACAGCTTTGACTATGTACAGACTCAGTGAGCATAGCCTTGCTATTGAGAAAGGCCGCTGTCGGCAGACCTGACTCTCAAGAGAAGACAGGCTATGTGCACACTGCTCACAAAATGAGGTGGAAACTGAGCTGTAGTTCCTAACCTCCTGCCAAATGTATGACCATATTAGAGAGAATTATTTCCCTCAGATTACACAGAACCACAAACAATTTGAAAACAAACCCAATTTTGATAATCTCCCTTATCTATTGGGTGATATACCACAGTGTACCATCACAGCAGCAAGATTTGTGACCTGTTGCCCAGGTAAATACAACCCATATTTATGTTTATTTATTTTCCCTTTTCTACTTAAACTTTTCAAACATAATATGACATTTGACATGTCTTTATTCTTTTGGAACTTTTGTGAGTGTAATCTTTACTGTTATTTTTTAAATAGTTTTCTTCACTTTTGTTTATTATCCATGTCACTTGCTTTGGCAATGTAAACATGTTTCCCTTGCCAATAAAGCCCTTCAATTGAAATTTAATTGAATTGAGAGTGCGAGTGAGAGAGAGAGAAAGAGAGAGAGAGAGAGAGAGAGAGAGAGAGAGAGAGAGAGAGAGAGAGAGAGAGAGAGAGAGAGAGAGAGAGAGAGAGAGAGAGAGAGAGAGTGTGTGCTTCAATAAAGAACTGAGCAGAGTAGGGAGATTAGTCAGCCTTCATTGGCACATTATGTGCCATTGATATACTGCAGACTGATTTAACGATGCCAACCGCGCACACGTGTTGTTGAAAGGAAGCGTTCAACAGAAACAAAAGTCTGGTCATTGAGTATTGGACAACAGTTTCAGTCTAGCTGTAGATTAGCGTTCATAGTTTTTTGTTCCCTGTTGAACGACTCTTATTTTGTACTTCGAGGGATATGTTTGCCCTTGGTAATCCCAGCGCTTTGTGAATTAAAATCAATAGGACCGAATATAAATAGATGGCTCTTCTCTGTTTCAGGGCTCAACTAGTTAAGCAGGAGGAAGGCAGCTGTCTGTATAAGTTGAACAATAGCTCTAATTATGTACAGACATTCTGCCGTTAACAGCTTCATACCGAGACAATGACCTCTTAAGAGTCCAGAAGTGACCTGAAAGACCATCCCTTCTCATCATGTCCCCATTTCTCTTACATATCACTTGAATGTACATTTTTTAAGGGCAACTGAAATGCCTACGTTTCCCCGCACGTGACCCATTGAAATGTATGCACATATCCAAATGTATCAGAAAGTATTGAGGAAGCATCAGTAAAGGAATCACAATTAATTATTCTATTCCTCTCTCATCCCCTTTGTCTAAAAATAGAGGGCAACTTCCCGTCTTTATGAACACAGCTATAGCCACACAATATACACGCCATATAAATGTAATGCACATGTATCCTCAGGCCAGGTCGAATGGTATAGTACAGCCAAAACATTTATTGAGACGGATTCACTTGAACTTTATTGTCCATACGTTTCGATATACAGTCTAAGAGTTATACCAGACACGCCCTTGACCATAGACATTGAATGTGTTCATTCTAATACTCCTTCATACTCCTGCATTTATCTATGTTCCTTCAACACATCTCTCTTTTCTTTGGACATCTGAAGAGGCGCATCGGTCCTAGCGTCCTCTGCACCCGCTGTCATGCCTCTATGCCTGGCGCCCGAGGCGAATCACCTCGTCGGTGGCCTTGGAGATGCCTTGTGGCGTTCTCGGGGAGTGAGAACCGTCGGCTTCATTATAACTTTGGTTGCAGTACAGCATCAGCCTCTGTCAGTACAGTTGCAGGTCCATGCTATTCTGAATTTAGCTCGTGGGGGTTACTGCGATAGGCGGGATATGAGGTGTGTGAATTGAGTTCAATTTTCCTCATTCCGAAGTGTCCTGGAAATGATCACGTGGAGAGCCACATGCTAGGTCTTCGAGAACAAATCATTTATATATATATATATATATATATATATATATATATATTTAAATACAATTTTACAGTGGTTTCTGCAGAAGTTCCCTGTAACATTGATTGTACTGTACACGGTTCCACATGCCGGTTAAATAAATGGAAGGTTATGAAGTAACTGAAACTCATAACCACAGCAGCCTTGTCCACACAATACACACGCGCAGCACAACGTACAGTACAACAAAGTAACCAACTGTACATGACATGAAGCCACATTAGGGAAAACAGAAAACACCTGTGATCACAGTGTATTTAATAACCACTCTCCCTACCAAAGCAATATCCGTTCCTCATCCTTGTCCTTCAGTAATTCCTCCAGACAGCAGCTTTGGTGCTCACAGGTGTTATCTGCTATCACACAGATAAACAGAGCATTGTTGAGATGTGAAGGAGGCAGCCGTGACTGTATGGCGCTTGCGTCAGCTGCTGCAGGTGCGAGCTGAGTGTACTACAGACGTCTCCTAGATGCTGTCTCGCGAACGTCTGTATTAGTTACGGCGGCATGTCGATTCAGAGTCTGATTTAGCTCGTGTTCAGCCTGAGCCGAATGGCACCCTGTTTCCCACGTGGTGCATTCATGTTGTCCGGACACCTATGAGCCCTGGTCAAAAGTAGTGCCCCGTATAGGGAGAAGGGATGCAACTGTGGATGAATCCAAGGTGTTTGGCAAAGCTGCCTCAAAATACCCACAGCAATGACATGTTTCCTGTTCAAACGTGCCACAATTGCAGAGCATCGTCTTTGGAGCGCCCTGTGTAATCTTCCAGCTCGTATCAAACATGACGAGGCACCCTTCTCTCTTGTCGTCTTCACCGAAACAGCATTATACCCACCCAATACGGCTGTAACTGTGCCAAATGGGGTCAGCGAGGTCAAATTCGAACGGAGAAGTCATACAAATAGCTCCTGATAGTGTTGCTTGGTGCTTTGCCTGTGTTTCACTTGTGCTTTATAGAAGTAGACCGTTATTGTCCAAAAGTAGACGCTGAGACACACAATTGTAGACTCGTAGGGATCTTCGGCTCTCCCCATAGGATAACCCTTTTTGGTTCCCGGTAGAACTATTTTGGGTTTCATGTTGAGCCCTCTGTGGGTTCTACATGTAACTCAAAAGGGTTCTACCTGGAACCAAAAGACTTCTGCCTGGACCAAAAAAGGGTTACTCAAAATGTTATCCTATGGGGACAGCTGAAGAACCCCTTAAGGGTTATTTAGGTTTTAGAGATATGAGTATTTCAACACCTAAGCTTCTGACTGATTCGGCTTGGTAGCCTTCTATCTCACTTGTTCTTTCTCCCACCCTTCTCTATTTGTCTCTCACACGCAAACACACTGACACACACACACACACACACACACACACACACACACACACACACACACACACACACACACACACACACACACACACAAACACAGACACAGGCACAGACACAGACACAGACACACACACACACGGACACAGACACACTGTGCCCACAGCTGGGCTCTGCCTGAGCGTTCTGTCCCTGTGTCAGGTTAGCCATCAGTAATATTTACCATAACACAGTACTGTACAGTCAGTCCCTCAGCCTGCCTGCTTGCTGTATGTTTCCAGTGCTGAAGGCCAAACATGATTAAACATTCACATTAGCACAGGCTTTACCATGACAGAACAATGCCGTGGCAAATGCTATGGAAATTATACTGGGAGAAATCAAATATATGAATATCAACTCTGTTTAGTGGTAGTAGGAATGTAGTCGCTGTCATATGGCCTTTGCTTTTCCTGTGACACAATCTACATATGACTGTGTCTGTCTTTTGGATTATTTCCAGACTGATTATAAATCATTGCAAATACATGCATTTGAATATTGAGTCACAGAGATGGAATCTTAAAATATTCTTGTTTTGGATCCCTCCAGAATAACCAGCAGTGAGCTGTGGTACTGGTGCTGGACCCTCCCTAATGTTGTCGTATTTGTTCACCGGAATGTATTTGTTCCACAAAGTTTGTTTCCATCTCAAACGCTCCAATCAGCATGCTGCCACATCTCTGACTCATGCTTAAGCACAAGGGACCCAGGCACAGCTCCCGCATATTTTGTCTCCGTTTTGTCTTTCAGCTGATTTATATTCAGGAAAGCCACAGAACGATGTGACCGAAACGAATGGCAACAACAAAAAATGGCGGGGAACGCGAAAGTGAGCGAGGGGAGCACTACGATATGGGCCCAGAGAAGCTGTGATGATGTTGAGGGCGTAGGTCATGCACATGGGAGCTGCTCCAGTTCCAAGGGCGGAGCGCCATGACACACTTAGCGGCAGAAGCTTCTGTGGCGCCACGGTTTAACGGGCGGAAAGAAGGGAAGGAGAACATTTTAAAAATAAATACAAACGGAAACATGAAAAAGCTCCGGCTGTGAGCGGCTGATGAGAAAGAGATGGTGCCCATCGTCGTCGTCGCCCCCCCCCCCGCCCCCGAGCGGTGTGTTCCCCCAAGCATGACTCACAGCCCCCTCAGTCCCTTGCAATCCCCCTCTCCTCACCTGATGAGCGAAGCAAAGCAACACATGCCCTGTTTGTGTTGCAGTCAGTTGCTGCCAGCAGTCTCTGGTTATAAGCTTTGTGGGCCTCTGAAAATATTGTTCAGTCTCTATTTTAGCCAGGAAACCAACGACACTTTCGAGTTTATCCCCCTGAAACTTGCTCAAACGCTATTCACTTGAAGGCCTTAAAGAGTTTAACTTAACCAACTTCTATTCAGAGCCGCTCAACATGTTACAATGTGTGCTCAGGGTCACCAACATATGTCGTTTCAAGACATTTCCTGTTATCTGTAACTTAAGTTCTCAACTGTGTCTGAAATTGCATCCCATTCAATTATATATTGCACTTAAAGCCAAAAGTAGTGCACGATAAAGGGAATAGAGTGACCTCTGGAAGGAGAACCAGAGGGAGGGGGGTTTGCCTGCATCCTCCCCAGGGTGAAGGCCCTCTCTGTGGGGCAGCATTTTCTCAGCCCCGGCCTGACCACCATTAAACCCAATTAACTAAGGCAAACATATTTCATCCTGCACCACAGGGCCTCATATACCTGCTGAGGCTGTCCATACACAGCCATGCATGGGTTAGCAGCAGATAGCAGCAGCGTGCTAGCTCCCAGCACTAAGCTAATGTGCTAGGCTAAGCTAACACGTTTAGCATCTCCAGACCTCCACGCATACAAGCCGCTGATGCGCGCCTTTGGAACGTCTACATTTTAAATCAATTGGATAAACAACCATCACAATACATCTATTTATTTTACGCAGGTTTAAAGAAACATTCTGATATGAAGAACATTTATTTCAGAAGAACGTAATGAGTTGATCTACTGTGTGTGATCTGGCGATGCGCCATGCCATCGGCTGTAGGCTTGTTCATTTAGCAGACAAGAAAGGCTTATATGTCCCAAGCCATTATTTTACATTATAGGATTTCAGTAAGAAGATTATAATTGAACTCAGCTGAATAAAAGAGAATGCATGTTTTTCCCATTCCTGAGCATAATTGTGCACATGAAGTGGCTACGTTGAGCTAAAAGTGATCATTTGAAACGGGTCTTATATGCTAGATTTAGAGTTACCGTGTTTGGCTACTTTAATTGTGGACGATACAAGCCATAGAATGTGTATGGGCTGCACGGTGTGACGATAGACCATGGATGATTTGAGAAAGCTGCTTAAAAAAGCATGCGCTCTGTGCCTTGCCTCAGGCTGCACACCCTGTTCTCTCATCAAGTTATCATAGTTTCACCCATCAGACTATTCATCATTTAATCTTGTGTTTACAACATGTGTAATATTAGTTCCAATTTAGAATGGCTCATTAACAAATGGGTAGGAAAAGGGGCAAGAGAAAAAAATAAATGTCATCCGTTTGAACTCGAATAGAGAATGGAGGCCACTTTCCCCAGCGGTTCATTTCACTCATGTCGGACAGGCTACTCTGGTTATTTCCTGGTGCAACAGGTGATTTTCCTCCCCAACTCTGTATGCCATAGGCTATCCAACCCTGTCACTTCATTTGGGAAACCAAGTGAAGTCTGTTTGGGAACAGTAACATGTTTTCACAGCGTAACATATGTCATGAAGTTGACAGTCCCCCTCTGCACAATTGAGAAGGAATGAAGGAGAGGGAGAAAGGGAGATACCTAGTCAGTTATTCAACTGAAATGTGTCTTCCGCGTTTAACCCGGCCCCTCTGAAACAAAGAGGGGAGGCGATGGAAACACACAATGGTGAGATATTCTTTAACTAAAGGTAATGTGTCAGCCTATTAATTATGAAAATATTTTTTTTTTAAATGCCCTGGACTATTCAAACACAAAAACAAATTCACTATAAATGAAGCTAACTCTGAATTTGTTTAATTTAGGCTAGACCAATTATGTACCAAATATCTTAAATCAGTATCTTGTATGTGTTTCTGCCTTGTGTAATATGCGGTAGGCTATGTATTGTATAATGGCACAATCATTATTTTAATTCATGGTTTTTCTTTCGGGTTTAGTCTCATGTATAGAGCTATGCATATGCATAGGATGGTTTTTAAATTAATCATCACGTAAGAAAGCGCTGTCCATTTCCTTGTGTTTGAAACAACATCCACAACGACCATGCCACTCTGTTTCAACCTGGTGTTGTACTTCAAATTCATCATCACAGTGAGGTGAGTTTTAATAGTATAATGGGCCTACTGTTTTGATGATCAGTGTTTAATGTGATTTTTGATTGTCTTTGCATTGATGTCAGAGTGGTTAGAGGAACAATAGAGACCTGAGAACCAGGACATTAGGACCTGATGGAGGGACAATAGAGCCCTGAGCACCAGGACATTAGGACCTGATGGAGGGACAATAGAGCCCTGAGCACCAGGACATTAGTACCTGATGGAGGGACAACAGGACATTAGGACCTGATGGAGGGACAATAGGACATTAGACCTGATGGAGGGACAACAGAGCCCTGAGCACCAGGACATTATGACCTGATGGAGGGACAATAGAGCCCTGAGTACCAGGACATTAGGACCTGATGGAGGGACAATAGAAACCTGAGTACCAGGACATTAGGACCTGATGGAGGGACAATAGAGACCTGAGTACCAGGACATTAGTACCTGATGGAGGGAAAACAGAGCCCTGAGTACCAGGACATTAGGACCTGATGGAGGGACAATAGAGCCCTGAGTACCAGGCCATTAGTACCTGATGAAGGGACAATAGAGCCCTGAGTACAAGGCCATTAATACCTGATGGAGGGACAATAGAGCCCTGAGTACAAGGCCATTAGTACCTGATGGAGGGACAATATAGCCCGGAGTACCAGGCCATTAGGACCTGATGATCGTTAGCGAGTTGGGTACTACTAACACGTTTTATTTTAATTTTATTTATTTAACCTTTATTTAACTAGGCAAGTCAGTAAACCTGTCTAGGACTGGGGTTCCGCGTTCCGCTAGCGGAACCCATCACCAACAGCCAATGAAATTGCAGTGTGCCAAATAAAATCAACAGAAATCTCATAAATCAAATTTCTCAAACATACAAGTATTATGCACCATTTTAAAGATAAAATTCTCATTAATCCAGCCACATTGTCTGATTTCAAAATGCTTTACAGTGAAAGCTCCACAAACGATTATGTTCGGTCACCACCAACTCACAGAAAAACCCAGCCATTATTCCAGCCAAAGAGAGGAGGCACAAAAAGCACAAATAGAGATCAAATTAATCACTAGCCTTTGATGATCTTCATCAGATGACACTCATAGGACTTCATGTTAGACGATACATGTATGTTGTGTTCGGTAAAGTTCATATGTATATCCAAAAATCTTATTTTACATTGGCGTGTTATGTTCAGTAGTTCCAAAACATGCGGTGATATTGCAGAGGGCCACATGAATTCACAGAAATACTCATAATAAATGTTGAAGAAAATACAACTATTATACATAGAACATTATTCATAAATAGCATTATAAATATTCACTTTACCTTTGATGATCTTCATCAGAATGTACTCCCAGGAATCGCAGTTCTGCAATAAATGCTTGTTTTGTTCGATAATGTCCATCATTTATGTCCATTTATGTCCAATAGCTTCTTTTGTTAGGGCGTTTGGTAAACAAATCCAAAAGCGCAGTCTGGTCCATTCGGACGAAACGTTCAAAAAGTTATATTACAGGTCAAGAAATTTGTCAAACTAAGTATAGAATCAATCTTTAGGATGTTTTTATCATAAAACTTCAATAATGTTCCAACTGGAGAATTCCATTGTCTGTAGAAAAGCAATGTAACGAGAGCAACCTCTCAAGTGAAAGCGTGTGACTGAGAACAAGGCTGTAGGCTGTAGGCCCCTTAGTCAAACAGCTCCAATCTGGCCCCCCTTCACATGAGAAGACTGAATCCACATTCTAAAGACAGTTGACATCGAGTGGAAGCCTTAGGAAGTACAAAATAACCAATATCCCACTGTGTATTCGATAGGGGCTGAGTTGAAAAACTACAAACCTCAGATTTCCCACTTCCTGTTTGGATTTCTTCTCAGGTTTTTGCCTGCCATATGAGTTCTGTTATACTCACATACATCATTTAAACAGTTTTAGAAATGTCCGAGTGTTTTCTATCCAATACTACTAATAATATTCATATATTAGCATCTGGGACTGAGTAGGAGGCAGTTCACTCTGGGCACGCTATTCATCCAAAAGTGAAAATGCTGTCCCCTATCCCAAACAAGTTAAGAGCATCATTTACAATGATGGCCTACACCGGCCAAACCCGGACTACGCTGGGCCAATTGTGCGCCACGCAATGGGACTCCCAATCACGGCCGGTTATGATCCAGCCTGGATATCCAGAGTGCATAAGAGGGGATTACTGTTTCTAAGAGGTCACTTAGAATTTTACTGCAGTCGTGACCCATAACTGCCGGTGTGGCAGTAAGACCCACATCGCAACACCCTTAAGTATCACCTTTCCCTTCAGCAAAATGATCCGTGTTTTCGGGGTACTCAGTCGATATCTTAGCGGGTCAGTTACAGCTGGAGTTCAAGGGTATGCAAGACAAATGAGCAAAAATGCCTGGCCCTGACGGTCCATCCCTCATGTTAATTGGGTGATGTGTAAAGTGACGGGCCACTCCTAATCCTGTCATTAATCTGGTGATTTGTCACTGGAAAGATACGTCGCCCAGCTGCAACATTGTGCGTCAACCTCACCCTGCCTGACCTCTGCTCTGAATCACTACGCCACACCGAAACTAGCTGCGTTATTGGCAATCTTCCGATAGTTCTACTTAAATGCCGTTTCTAACGCAAACAGCAGATGGATGAATTTGTGTTTAATGTGTTGAGTCGCATTTATAGAGAGCAAATGCTGCTGTCATTTGATGGAAGCGTTTGACGTCACTGTGACTCTTAGGCGGAGTGACAAGAGGCAGATGACGTACTGTAGTAGTAGAACATGGGTCTGGCTCCAAACCAAAGATCCTGTTCCATGACAAGAGGCTTAGCAGCCATGTTGTAATGATGGTCCACCTTTTGAAGATGAACAAATGGGCTCTTTTGTCTCCTAATCACAGATACTGTATAGTGTGAATATCACCCAGCTGACTAAATGCATCACTCGGCCTTGGAAGAAAAATGCATTCTCCCCAGAGAATCACGCACAGGGCATCTTGCTTTTCTTTGTGTCTTTGACTTTGAGAGAGTATCTTTGAAGTGTCCCGCCCGACAGCAGCGCCGGTGAAATGAAGAGGGCTTGCGAGGGCCAGTCCAGCAAACTGCGGAGAATAGCATTAACCTCACCACTAGTAGGTCTTAACTGGAAGCAAAGCAATAAAACAAGCTGGGAGGCGTTGGACGCCAGACAGGCAGACAGGTCTGCAGGCATACAGGCAGAAAGACAGACAGACATGCAGGCAGGCAGAAAGATGAGGCAGAAAATCTGACACACAGGCAGACCGAATGACAGGCAGACAAATCACAACAACACCATGCTTAGTGAAAACGTGTTTTTTCAGCATGGAACAAGCAAGGAAAAAACACACGGTCAGCAAACAAACAAATGAGTAGATTTTCTTCTAGTATAAAAGTTACATTTTGTCAATCCACACCAAGGCCAGTGCTATATTCACGGCGGCACAGTGTGAAATAAGCAACATGGGATTTAAATCCATTTTCTATTGTCCCCTCGGAAGTGAACGGTGTTCGGCGAAGACCTTCCTTCCATTGTCGAAGTGAGTCACGGTCAAACAGTAAGACAGAATCAGGCAAACTTTGTGTCCAACGTCTCACTGCGGAGATCCAAAGCAAGGGGGAGCAGCGTACGTTTCTTAAACACAGCTTGGAACTGTGAAACCGTCTCCCAAAGCAGAAGAAAGGGAGACCGTTCTCCAGGCAGACACAATATATTCACTATTTATTTAACTAGGCAAGTCAGTTAAGAACAAATTCTTATTTACAATGACGGCCTACCCCAGCTAAACCCTAACCCGACGCTGGGACTCCTGATCACGGCCAGTTGTGATGCAGCCTGGAATCCAACCAGGGTCTGTAGTGTCGCCTGTAGCACTGAGATGCAGTAGACCTTAGACCGCTGCATCACTCAGGAGCTCTGGTGTGTGTAGCTGTGCAATATATTCCTTAAGTGTTAGTAGTGGTTTCCTGCTGGGGTAGTAATGTGAGTTTTTGGTCTTGGTAGTGTATAATGCTGCAATGAGTAAATTGGCTGTGATATTAGGTGCCCCTGAACCCACCCAATGTGTCTTTAATGGTGAACTTTGACAGCGGGAACTTTGACAGTAGAATAGAAGTCATTGTGAAGAGGATGATAACCGAGTACCTATGCCCTGTCGTGATTGGACAGGGACATTTGATTCGCAACCGGTACTTCTCATCAACCCCTATACAGGTGTTGTAATACAGATAACGTCTGAGATTCGCCACACACAATCTCTCTCTCTCTCTCTCTCTCTCTGTCTCTCTCTCTGTCTCTCTCTCTCTTTCTCTCTCTCTCTGTCTCTCTCTCTCTCTCTCTTTCTCTCTCTCTCGTGCCCGTAGGAACAGTCACTCTCAAATCAATATGTTGCCCCTTTCTTTATTCTGCTAGGGTTGTTCCAGGGAGTGGGGAGGTGATCTATCAGACGGCCGGCTGAGCTCACAGTCTGCCCGGCGACGCTCACACCCTTCATTTGGGACACTGTGCCAGACCTCGCTAACCTTTGAGTGATTATGTTCCATCTCTCTCTCTCTTCTCAATCTCACTTTATCTCTCCTCAATGTATCTTTCCCTCTTCTCTCTCTCTCTCTCTCTCTCTCTGACTCTTCTATATCTCTCTTTCCCTCTTCTCTCTCTCTCTCTCTCTCTCTCTCTCTCTCACTCTCTGACTCTTCTATATCTCTCTTTCCCCATTTTGTTTTCTTCTATCCCGTCCGTGCAGTGCAGTCTGACATGGGGCGGTGTGACACACACAAACGTCTGTCCCACCTCTCCCCCAACAAGCCTCGGGTGCGCCCACTCAGCACCCGGTGCCAGTTTCCATTACGGCAGGCCTTACATCACCCACACCAAGGCCACAAGGAAGAGCCATCCATCTCCCTGTGGTTGTGGGAGGTGGAACACACAGTAGAGATGCATAGAGTTCTTTTATTTGATTTACAATGGATATAGCCCTAAATGGCTGTATGGCCAATGCTGTCACAGAAGAGGCCTTGTATTGACTGGAGACGGGCTCTTTCTTTGGGAGAAAGTAATATTCCTCCGCTGCTGTTTTCATCACAACACCCCGAGCCTGTAACGGCGTTCTTCTTTTGTTGAAGGAGAGTCGGACCGAAATGCAGCGTGTAAGTTACTCATGTTTATTTAGAAAGACAAACGAACAAACTATACACGAATAACTAATAAATACAAAAACAACAAACAGAACGTGAAACCTATTACAGCCTGACTGGTGCACACTACACAGAGACAGGAACAATCACCCACGAAATGCAAAGCGAAACCAGGCTACCTAAATACGGTTCCCAATCAGAGACAACGAGAATCACCTGACTCTGATTGAGAACCGCCTCAGGCAACCAAACCTATTAAACACACACACCCCTAATCAACTACAATCCCAACTACTACAAAACCCCAATATGAAAATACAATACAATAACACATGTCACACCCTGGTCTAACCAAATATATAACAAAAACACAAAATACAATGACCAAGGCGTGACAGAACCCCCCCCCCCCTAAGGTGCGGACTCCCGAACGCACCTCAAAACCATAGGGAGGGTCCGGGTGGGCGTCTGTCCATGGAGGCGGTTCCGGATCCGGACGTGGACCCCACTTCATAATTGTCATTGTTCCTCCCCTTCGCGTCCATGGATAATCCACCCTAACCGCCGACCATGGCCGAATAGTCCTCACCCAGAACCCTACATAATAGAGGAGCAGCTCATGACTGAGAGGCAGCTCGGGACTGAGGCAGCTCGGGACTGAGGGACAGCTCGGGACTGATGGGCAGCTCGGGACTGAGGGGCAGCTCGGGACTGAGGGGCAGCTCGGGACTGAGGGGCAGCTCGGGACTGAGGGGCAGCTCAGCACTGAGAGGCAGCCCAGCACTGAGAAAAAGCCCAGTACTGAGATGAAGCCCAGCCAGGCAGTTGAATCCGGCAGATCCAGGCTGACTGGCGGATCCTGGCTGACTGGCGGATCCTGGCTGACTGGCGGATCCTGGCTGACTGGCGGATCCTGGGCAGATCTGGAAGGGTCTGGCGGATCCTGGTTGACCGACTGGCAGATCCTGGCTGACTGGAGGATCCTGGCTGACTAGCAGATCTGGCAGATCCTGGTTTACTGGCGGATCCTGGCTGACTAGCAGATCTGGAAGAGTCTGGTTGACTGGCAGATCTGGAAGGGTCTGGTTGACTGGCAGATCTGGAAGAGTCTGGTTGACTGGCAGATCTGGAAGAGTCTGGTTGACTGGCAGATCTGGAAGAGTCTGGTTGACTGGCAGATCTGGAAGAGTCTGGCTGACTGGCAGATCTGGAAGAGTCTGGTTTACTGGCAGATCTGGAAGGTCTGGCTGACTGGCAGATCTGGAAGAGTCTGGTTGACTGGCAGATCTGGAAGAGTCTGGTTGACTGGCAGATCTGGAAGAGTCTGGTTGACTGGCAGATCTGGAAGAGTCTGGTTGACTGGCAGATCTGGAAGAGTCTGGTTGACTGGCAGATCTGGAAGAGTCTGGTTGACTGGCAGATCTGGAAGAGTCTGGTTGAAGAGTCTGCTGACTTGTCTGGCAGATCTGGAAGAGTCTGGTTGACTGGATCAGATCTGGAAGATCTGTCTGGTTGACTGGCAGATCTGGAAGGGTCTGGTTGACTGGTAGATCTGGAAGAGTCTGGTTGACTGGCAGATCTGGAAGGGTCTGGTTGACTGGCAGATCTGGAAGAGTCTGGTTGACTGGCAGATCTGGAAGAGTCTGGTTGACTGGCAGATCTGGAAGAGTCTGGTTGACTGGCAGATCTGGAAGAGTCTGGATCTGGAATGACTGGCAGATCTGGAAGAGTCTGGTTGACTGGCAGATCTGGAAGAGTCTGGTTGACTGGCAGATCTGGAAGAGTCTGGTTGACTGGCAGATCTGGAAGGGTCTGGTTGACTGGTAGATCTGGAAGAGTCTGGCTGACTGGAAGAGTCTGGCTGACTGGCAGATCTGGAAGGGTCTGGTTGACTGGCAGATCTGGAAGAGTCTGGCTGACTGGAAGAGTCTGGCTGACTGGAAGAGTCTGGCTGACTGGCAGATCTGGAAGAGTCTGGTTGACTGGCAGATCTGGAAGAGTCTGGCTGACTGGAAGAGTCTGGCTGACTGGAAGAGTCTGGCTGACTGGCAGATCTGGAAGAGTCTGGTTGACTGGCAGATCTGGAAGAGTCTGGCTGACTGGAAGAGTCTGGCTGACTGGAAGAGTCTGGCTGACTGGAAGAGTCTGGCTGACTGGCAGATCTGGAAGAGTCTGGCTGACTGGCAGATCTGGCTGCTCCATGCAGACTAGCTGCTCCATGCAGACTAGCAGCTCAGGCTGCTCTATGCAAACTGACAGCTCTGGCTGCTTAATGTAGACTGGCAGCTTAGGCTACTCTATACAGACAGGAGGCTCCGGCAGCGCTGTAGAGGAGGAAGGCTCTAGAACCGCTGAACAGACGGGAGACTCCGACAGCGCAGGAGAGTGAGAAAAGCGGTTGACTGGCAGATCTGGAAGGAGAAAGCGCTGGCTGCGCTGAACAGGCGAGGCGCACTGAAGGCCTGATGCGTGGTGCTGGCACTGGTGGTATTTGGTCGAGGACACGCACAGGAAGCCTAGTGCGGGGAGCTGCTACTGGAGGGCTGGGGTGTGGAGGTGGTTCTGGATAGACCGGACCGTGCAGGCGCACTGGAGCTCTTGAGCACCGAGCCTGCCCAACCTTACCTGGTTGAATACTCTCGGTTGCCCTGCCAGTGCTGTGAGGAGAAATAGTCCGCACTGGGCTATGTAGGCGAACCGGAGACACAGAGCGCAAGGCTGGTGCCATGAAAACCGGCCCAAGGAGACGCACTGGAGAACGGATGCGTAGAGCCGGCTTCATAGCATTTGGCTCGACGCTCAATCTAGCCCGGCCGATACGCGGAGCTGAAATATACTGCACCGGGCTATGCACCCGCACTGGGGACACCGTGCGCACCACTGCATAACACGGTGCCTGCCCGGTCTCTCTAGCCCCCCGGTACGCACAGGGAGATTGCGCAGGTCTCCTACCTGACGCAGCCATACTCCCTGATAGCCCCCCCCAAAAACAATTTGGGGGCTGCTTTTCGGGCTTCCATCCAAGTCGCCGTGCTGCCTCCTCATATTTGCGCCTCTCCGCTTTAGCCGCTTCTAATTCCTCCTTGGGGCGGCGATATTCACCAGGCTGAGCCCAGGGTCCTTCTCCGTCCAGTTCGTCTTCCCATGTCCATTCTTCGAATAATTCCTCCTCCCTTTGCTGCTCCAGCTGTCGCTGCCTGTTAACACGCTGCTCCTGTTTGCGCTGCTCCTGCCTGTTGACGCGCTGCTCCTGCCTGTTGACACGCTGCTCGGTCCGAGTGTGGTGGGTGATTCTGTAACGGCGCTCTTCTTTTGTTGAAGGAGAGTCGGACCGAAATGCAGCGTGTAAGTTACTCATGTTTATTTAGAAAGACAAACGAATGAACTATACACGAATAACTAATAAATACAAAAACAACAAACAGAACGTGAAACCTATTACAGCCTGACTGGTGCACACTACACAGAGACAGGAACAATCACCCACGAAATGCAAAGCAAAACCAGGCTACCTAAATACGGTTCCCAATCAGAGACAACGAGAATCACCTGACTCTGATTGAGAACCGCCTCAGGCAGCCAAACCTATTAAACACACACACCCCTAATCAACTACAATCCCAACTACTACAAAACCCCAATATGAAAATACAATACAATAACCATGTCACACCCTGGTCTAACCAAATATATAACGAAAACACAAAATACAATGACCAAGGCGTGACAGAGCCATGCCCCCTACTTCCCCCCATCATCTACGTGCTCCCTAATACTAACAGGAAGTATCAGCCGCACAAAATGATCAGTAACACGGGTATCTCCGAGTGATTGCACTGTAATTAAACACACACAGAGGGAATGCTGGGTAATTGATGCACATTGATCTCTTGACAAGATAAGTCTTCCCTCTATTGTTGCGACTCGGCAGGAAAATAGGGAGCTAAAAGAAAATGTGTCTGACAGAAATGCAGCCACTGGAAGTAAAGGAGGGGAAAGAAGAGAAACGACAGAACGAGATAAATATCACATGGAAAAGGAAGAAATGAATTCAGTTTTTTCCGGGGTAAAAATATCTAATGGGTTGATATGGGTTAAAGATGACGTTGTTTTGCCCTTGGTGCTAGTAGACTAATAGACTAGAGAAAAATGACATAGTTCTGTCTCAACTCTCCTGGTCTACTCACTGCACTGTAGATACATCTGCCATGTTACATCATTCATCAAGACACCTCCAGTAAAGCATGTATCTCCACTCTCACCTTGTCCCTCTGTATCTCCACTCTCACCTTGTCCTCTGTATCTCCACTCTCACCTTATCTCTCTGTATCTCCACTCTCTCTGTATCTCCACTTACCTTGTCCCTCTCTCTCTCATCTCCACTCTCACCTTGTCTCTCTGTATCTCCACTCTCACCTTGTCCCTCTGTATCTCCACTCTCACCTTATCTCTCTGTATCTCCACTCTCACCTTGTCTCTCTGTATCTCCACTCTCACCTTGTCTCTCTGTATCTCCACTCTCACCTTGTCTCTCTGTATCTCCACTCTCACCTTGTCTCTCTGTATCTCCACTCTCACCTTGTCCCTCTGTATCTCCACTCTCACCTTGTCTCT
>NC_088231.1:3069183-3084183 GCF_036934945.1 Oncorhynchus masou masou | reverse complement strand
AATTGCCTGTCATCTTTTCATTATGTAGCCCGGTGCTCCCTGCTGTACAGTAGACTCTTAAAAATGCTTCTTCAGCAACATCTTCTTCAGTGGTGTAACCAAATGATGTCTCATTACTTGTTTTACAGATTAATCTTATGTTTTGAGAAAGTAGATAACAGTTTAATGCTAACAATAATTAGTATGAATCATTTAGGTAAAAAGTTGCATATTAATTCAATTATGTGTGGTCTGTGGCCCAGTCAAATTTTACATTCTACAACGTGTCCCACAAAATGTGTGTATATATATATATATATATACAGTGGGGCAAAAAAAGGATTTAGTCAGCCACCAATTGTGCAAGTTCTCCCACATAAAAAGATGAGAGGCCTGTAATTTTCATGATAGGTACACTTCAACTATGACAGACAAAATGAGGAAAACAAATCCAGAAAATCACACTGTAGGATTTTTTATGAATTTCTTTGCAAATTATGGTGGAAGATAAGTATTTGGTCACCTACAAACAAGCAAGATTTCTGGCTCTCACAGACCTGTAACTTCTTCTTTAAGAGGCTCCTCTGTCCTCCACCCGTTACCTGTATTAATGGCACCTGTTTGAACTTGTTATCAGTATAAAAGACCCCTGTCCACAACCTCAAACAGTCACACTCCAAACTCCACTATGGCCAAGACCAAAGAGCTGTCAAAGGACACCAGAAACAAAATTGTAGACCTGCACCAGGCTGGGAAGACTGAATCTGCAATAGGTAAGCAGCTTGGTTTGAAGAAAGAAAGAAATTAGGAAATGGAAGAAATATAAGACCACTGATAATCTCCCTCGATCTGGGGCTCCACGCAAGATCTCACCCCGTGGGGTCAAAATGATCACAAGAACGGTGAGCAAAAATCCCAGAACCACACGGGGGGACCTAGTGAATGACCTGCAGAGAGCTGGGACCAAAGTAACAAAGCCTACCATCAGTAACACACTACGCCGCCAGGGACTCAAATCCTGCAGTGCTTAAGCCAGTACATGTCCAGGCCCGTCTGAAGTTTGCTAGAGAGCATTTGGATGATCCAGAAGAAGATTGGGAGAATGTCATATGGTCAGATGAAACCAAAATATAACTTTTTGGTAAAAACTCAACTCAATTCGTGTTTGGAGGACAAAGAATGCTGAGTTGCATCCAAAGAACACCATACCTACTGTGAAGCATGGGGGTGGAAACATCATGCTTTGGGGCTGTTTTTCTGCAAAGGGACCAGGACGACTGATCCGTGTAAAGGAACGAATGAATGGGGCCATGTATCGTGAGATTTTGAGTGAAAACCTCCTTCCATCATCAAGGGCATTGAAGATGAAACGTGGCTGGGTCTTTCAGCATGACAATGATCCCAAACACACCGCCCGGGCAACGAAGGAGTGGCTTCGTAAGAAGCATTTCAAGGTCCTGGAGTGGCCTAGCCAGTCTCCAGATCTCAACCTCATAAAAAATCCTACAATGTGATTTTCTGGATTTTTTTTCTATTTTTGTCTGTCATAGTTGAAGTGTACCTATGATGAAAATTACAGGCCTCTCTCAAATTTTTAAGTGGGAGGACTTGCACAATTGGTGGCTGACTAAATACTCTATTGCCCCACTGTATATATACATATATTACTTTTTTTTTTAAATCTCAAAACATAATCTCAAAACCTCAAAACCTAAACTGCAATGAAAATCGGTGGTCAGCTAGCTAGAAGGGTGTCTTTAGTCGCAAAACATACCATTATTTTCCATGCCATTTAAATGTTGAGCTCGAAGCGATTTACTCCTCCAACCGCTAGACAGTGTCAAAAGTTAGGGGGTGTCCGATGTTGGGGGAAAATTAGCTATATGCTAGGTTTAGAGTTATTTGGCAACTTCAGATGTGAATAATACAAACCTTAGACTGTCTTAGAAATCAAAACATGCACGGTGTGACTATAGACTATTGCTGATTTTAGAAATTTAGCAAAAAGAGCCTTGCCTCAGGCTACATAGCTGTTCTCTCCTCACGTGATCATTTATTCACCCATTAGACTATTCTCAATTGAACCTTGTCTTTACTAATATGTAATAGTAGTTTTGATTTAGAATGGCCCACTTTCAGAAATGGGCAGGAACGGGGACAGGGGGGAAAATACATAATCTGTATGCTCTGAATAGCCATGCGCTTTCTCACCAGTGCATGTTGTTGGCTACTTTGGTTTCATAGCATGTGCCTCATTTGAGCAGCTCAGCAATAAACAGAACAACACGTATTTCATTCCGCGCATCAATCACTGCTTGAGGATCATGCTCTCGCTGCCCGAAGGGTGATATTCCGCCCAAACTATGTATGCCACGGGCTCTCCAAACTTGTTCCTGCATCTGCCCAATGCTTCATTTTGGAAACCAAGTGAAATCCATTCAATTGTAACATGTTTTTAGCAATGAAACATATTTCATTGAACGGTTGACAGCCCGAATGAAGGAGAGAGGAGGTGATGGAAATGCATGGTAGTGAAATATTCTGTATGGCTAAAGGTAATGTGTCACCAAATTAATTAATATATGTATATATTTTTTAAATCCTTATTACTAGACTATTCAAAAATCAATTGTAGGCTAACTGTAATCTGCCCTGCACAGTCAATGAACTAGCTGCATCACCAAGGCCTAGACGTTCTCTCCCAGACTCGTGGATAGAAAGTGTAGCATAAGGTAAGCAGTCCATCCAGTATGCATAATACAGTCCACACTCAAAGGCCATTGCTAGAATTAGTTTAATATTGGAGTATAGGCTAACTACACCAATTAGGCAGCAAACACATCTTAATTCTGTTTTTTTTATATGTTTCTGTCATGTGTAATATGTGGTCGGCTATGTACGATCATTATTTTCATTCTGTGTTTTTTTTTTGGGGGGGGGGGTTTGGCTCATAATCTCTATGCGTAAGCTCTACTACAGACATGAGCGTTTTGAATGAATCCTCACCTTAGAAAGTGCTGTCCATTTCGTTGTGTTTGGCTTTGCAACAAGATCCACAACAACCATGTTTTACACTGTTTCAACTTGCTGTTGAGCTTCTTTTCTTTACGTTGATCAGTCACAGTGAGGTGGGTTTTAAAAGTCAGCCTGCTTTTCTGATGATTGATCAGTCACAGTGAGGTGAGTTTTAAAAGTCAGCCTGCTTTTCTGATGATTGATCAGTCACAGTGAGGTGAGTTTTAAAAGTCAGCCTGCTTTTCTGATGATATGTTTGACGTGAATTTTGATGACGTTTGCTTTAATGTCGGAGTGGTTAGAGGGACAATAGGACCTGATGGAGGGACAATAGAGCCCTGAGTACCAGGCCATTAGGACCTGATGGAGGACAATAGAGCCCTGAGTATCAGGCCATTAGGACCTGATGGAGGGACAATAGAGCCCTGAGTACCAGGCCATTAGGACCTGATGGAGGACAATAGAGCCCTGAGTACCAGGCCATTAGGACCTGATGGAGGGACAATAGAGACCTGAGTACCAGGCCATTAGGACCTGATGGAGGGACAATAGAGCCCTGAGTACCAGGCCATTAGTACCTGATGGAGGGACAATAGAGTACCTGATGGAGGGACAATTAGTACCTGATGGAGGGACAATAGAGACCTGAGTACCAGGCCATTAGGACCTGATGGTCGTTAGCGAGTTGAGTGCTACCAACGCATGTCCTGGGTGCAGAAAAGGAGATTTACGAGAACAACGGAATTTGACTACGATCATGACCCATGATCGCTGGTGTAGAGGTAACACAGTCACCACAACAGCCCTAGTCAAATGACATGTTGGGGGTGGGTGACTCAAAGACGGAAGGGAGGAGGGGTATGGAATGGCCAGTGGCTTCTGAGAGAAGGGGGCAGCAGAGAGGGGTACGGATAGAGAAAAATTGTGATGAGAGACTGACATCGATCTGTAGAGAGACAGAAATAGAAATTGCAAGAGACATAAGGAATGGAGATAGAGTCAGAGAGAGAATCTCTATATTGGGTGTTCCATCAATATGTGATGGGAGTTGTTATGAAAGTTGTGATGGAAGTTGAAACACGCTAGAAGCCTGACTCTCCCTGTCTCTTTCTTTCTCCATTCAATCTCTTTCTCTTTCTATGTCGATTTGATCTCTCTCTCTCTCTTTCTTTCTTGATATTCCCTCTGCACACTTCATCTCTGAAATGGATACACACAACTACATACACACTTCTACTTACACTACTACTACACACTACTATTTACACACTACTATATACACACTACTACATACACATAACTACATACACAAAACTACATACGCACTTCTAATTACACTACTACTACACACTACTATTTACACACTACTATACACACAACTACATACACACTACTATACACACTACTATTTACACACTAATATACACACAACTACATACACACTACTATACACACAATTACATACACACTACTATTTACACACTAATATACACACAACTACATACACACTACTATACACACAATTACATACACACTACTATACACACAACTACATACACACTACTATTTACACACTACTACTACACACTACTATTTACACACTACTATACACACAACTACATACACACTACTATACACACTACTACTACACACAACTACATACACACTACTATTTACACACTACTACTACACACAACTACATACACACTACTATTTACACACTACTATTTACACACTACTACATACACACTACTATACACACAATTACATACACACTACTATTTACACACTACTATACACACAACTACATACACACTACTATACACACAACTCGATACACACTACTATTTACACACTACTACTACACACAACTACATACACACTACTATTTACACACTACTACTACACACAACTACATACACACTACTATTTACACACTACTACTACACACTACTATTTACACACTACTAAATACACACTACTACATACACAATACTACATGTAGTCATGGCCAAACATTTTGAGAATGACACAGATATTAATTTCCACAAAGTTTGCTGCTTCAGTGTCTTTAGATATTTTTGTCAGGTGTTACTATGGAATACTGAAGTATAATTATAAGCATTTCATAAGTGTCAAAGGCTTTTATTGACAATTACATGAAGTTGATGCAAAGAATCAATATTTGCAGTGTTGACCCTTCTTTTTCAAGACCTCTGCAATCCGCCCCGGCATACTGTCAATTAACTTCTGGGCCACATCTTGACTGATGGCAGCCCATTCCTGCATAATCAATGCTTGGAGTTTGTCAGAATTTGTGAGTTTTTGTTTGTCCACCTGCCTCTTGAGGATTGACCACAAGTTCTCAATGGGTTTAAGGTCTGGGGAGTTTCATGGCCACGGACCCAAAATATTGATGTTTTGTTCCCTGAGCCACTTAGTTATCACTTTTGCCTTATGGCAAGGTGCTCCATCATGCTGGAAAAGGCATTGTTTGTCACCAAACTGTTCCTGGGTGGTTGGGAGAAGATGCTCTCTGAGGATGTGTTGGTACCGTTCTTTATTCATGGCTGTCATCTTAGGCAAAATTGTGAGTGAACCCACTCCCTTGGCTGAGAAGCAACCCCACACATGAATGGCCTCAGGATGCATTACTGTTGGCATGAAACAGGACTGATGGTAGCGCTCGCCTTGTCTTCTCCGGACAAGCATTTTTCCTGATGCCCCAAACAATTCGAAAGGGGATTCATCAGAGAAAATGACTTTACCCCAGTCCTCAGCAGTCCAATCCCAGAGTACCAGTCTGTGCCTGATCTTTTCCTGGAGAGAAGTGGCTTCTTTGCTGCCCTTTTGACACCAGGCCATACACACTACTACATACACACTACTACATACACACTACTACATACACACTACTACATACACACTACTATATACACACTACTACATACACACTACTACATACACACTACTACATACACACTACTACATACACACTACTACATACACACTACTACCTACACACTACTACATACACACTACTACATACACACTACTATAGACACACTACTACATACACACTACTACATACACACTACTATATACACACTACTATATACACACTACTACATACACACTACTACATACACACTACTACATACACACTACTACAGACACACTACTACATACACACTACTACATACACACTACTACATACACACTACTACATACACACTACTACATACACACTACTACATACACACTACTACATACACACTACTACCTACACACTACTACATACACACTACTACATACACACTACTACATACACACTACTACATACACACTACTACATACACACTACTACATACACACTACTACATACACACTACTACCTACACACTACTACATACACACTACTACATACACACTACTACATACACACTACTACATACACACTACTACATACACACTACTACATACACACTACTACATACACACTACTACCTACACACTACTACCTACACACTACTACATACACACTACTACATACACACTACTACATACACACTACTACATACACACTACTACATACACACTACTACATACACACTACTACATACACACTACTACATACACACTACAACATACACACTACTACCTACACACTACTACATACACACTACTACATACACACTACTACATACACACTACTACATACACACTACTATATACACACTACTACATACACACTACTACATACACACTACTATATACACACTACTACATACACACTACTACATACACACTACTACATACACACTACTACATACACACTACTACAGACACACTACTACATACACACTACTACATACACACTACTACATACACACTACTACATACACACTACTACATACACACTACTACATACACACTACTATAGACACACTACTATATACACACTACTACATACACACTACTACATACACACTACTACATACACACTACTACATACACACTACTACATACACACTACTACATACACACTACTACATACACACTACTACATACACACTACTACATAGACACACTACTATAGACACACTACTACATACACACTACTACATACACACTACTACATACACACTACTACATACACACTACTATATACACACTACTACATACACACAACTACATACACACAACTACATACACACTACTATATACACACTACTACATACACACTACTACATACACACTACTACATACACACAACTACATACACACTACTACATACACACTACTACATACACACTACTACATACACACGTTTACTTACACTACTATTACTCACTATGATTTACACAATAATATTTACACACTACTACATACACACTACTACATACACACTACTACATACACACTACTACATACACACTACTACATACACACTACTACATACACACTACTACATACACACTACTACATACACACTACTACATACACACTACTACATACACACTACTACATACACACTACTACATACACACTACTAC
Organism: Oncorhynchus masou masou; assembly: GCF_036934945.1. Taxonomy (NCBI): domain Eukaryota; kingdom Metazoa; phylum Chordata; class Actinopteri; order Salmoniformes; family Salmonidae; genus Oncorhynchus; species Oncorhynchus masou. The sequence goes on along the minus strand of NC_088231.1, from coordinate 3,076,633 downwards.
ATACACACTACTACATACACACTACTACATACACACTACTATATACACACTACTACATACACACTACTACATACACACAACTACATACACACTACTACATACACACTACTACATACACACTACTACATACACACTACTACATACACACTTTTACTTACACTACTACTACTCACTATGATTTACACAATAATATTTACACACTACTACATACACACTACTACATACACACAACTACATACACACAACTACATACACACTACTACATACACACTACTACATACACACTTTTACTTACACTACTACTACTCACTATGATTTACACAATAATATTTACACACTACTACATACACACTACTACATACACACAACTACATACACACTTCTACTTACACTACTATTACACACTAATCAAATCAAATCAAATCAAATTTATTTATTTAGCCCTTCGTACATCAGCTGATATCTCAAAGTGCTGTACAGAAACCCAGCCTAAAACCCCAAACAGCAAGCAATGCAGGTGTAGAAGCACGGTGGTTAGGAAAATCTCCCTAGAAAGGCCAAATTCTAGGAAGAAACCTAGAGAGGAACCAGGCTATGTGGGGTGGCCAGTCCTCTTCTGGCTGTGCCGGGTAGAGATTATAACAGAACATGGCCAAGATGTTCAAATGTTCATAAATGACCAGCATGGTCGAATAAAAATAAGGCCGAACAGTTGAAACTGGAGCAGCAGCACGGCCAGGTGGACTGGGGACAGCAAGGAGTCATCATGTCAGGTAGTCCTGGGGCATGGTCCTAGGGCTCAGGTCCTCCGAGAGACTATGATTTACACACTAATATTTACACACTACTACATACACATAACTACATACACACTTCTACTTACACTATTACTACACACTCTATTTACACACTACTATATACACACTACTACATACACACAACTACATGCACACTTCTACTTACACTACTACTACACACTATGATTTACACACTACTACATACACACAACTACATACACACTTCTACTTACACTACTACTACACACTATGATTTACACACTACTACATACACACTACTTCATACACACTACGTCATCCACACTACTACACACTACGATGTACACACTACTATTTACAAACTGTTACATACTCACTACTACATACACACTACTACATACTCACTACTACATACACACTGCTGCATAAACAATACTACATACACACTGCTACATACACACTGCTAAATATACACTGCTACATACACACTGCTACATACACACAACTACATACACACTTCTACTTACACTACTACTACACACTATGATTTACACACTACTACATACACACTACTTCATACTCACTACTACATAAACACTGCTTATTGATTTATTTCACCTTTATTTAACCAGGTAGGCTAGTTGAGAACACGTTCTCATTTGCAACTGCGACCTGGCCAAGATAAAGCATAGCAGTTGTAACGCCTTGGTCTTAGTATTTTGTGTTTTAGATAATTAGTTGGTCAGGCCAGGGTGTGACATGGGTTTATGTTATTGTGTTGTCGTATTGGGTTTTTTGTAGGCATTGGGATTGTGGTTGATTAGGGGTGTGTTTAGTTTAGGTTTGGCTGCCTGAGGCGGTTTTCAATCAGAGTCAGGTGATTCTTGTTGTCTCTGATGGGGAACCATATTTAGGTAGCCTGGGTTTCACTGTGTATTTCGTGGGTGATTGTTCCTGTCTCTGTGTAGTTTCACCAGAAAGGCTGTAATTAGGTTTCACGTTCCGTTTTGTTGTTTTGTATTTATTAGTTATTTCATGTATCGTTCCATTTTTTCTTCATTAAAAACATGAGTAACCAACACGCTGCATTTCGGTCCGACTCTCTTTCGACAAACGAAGAACGCTGTTACAGCAGTGTGAACAGACAACACAGAGTTACACATGGAGTAAACAATTAACAAGTTAATAACACAGTTTAAAAAAAAGAGAGTCTATATACATTGTGTGCAAAAGGCATGATGAGGTAGGCAAATAATTACAATTTTGCAGATTAACACTGGAGTGATAAATGATCAGATGGTCATGTACAGCTAGAGATATTGGTGTGCAAAAGAGCAGAAAAGTAAATAAATAAAAACAGTATGCAGTATGCAGCTGCAGCGATCGGTAAGCTGCTCAGATAGCAGATGTTTGAAGTTGGTGAGGGAGATAAAAGTCTCCAACTTCAGCGATTTTTGCAATTTGTTCCAGTCACAGGTAGCAGAGAACTGGAATGAAATGCGGCCAATTGAGGTGTTGGCTTTAGGGATGATCATTGAGATACACCTGCTGGTGCGCGTGCTACGGGTGGGTGTTGCCATCGTGACCAGTGAACTGAGATAAGGCGGAGCTTTACCTAGCATGGACTTGTAGATGACCTGGAGCAAGTGGGTCTGGCGACGAATATGTAGAGAGGGCCAGCCGACTAGAGCATACAGGTCGCAGTGGTGGGTGGTATAAGGTGCTTTAGTGACAAAACGGATGGCACTGTGATAAACTGCATCCAGTTTGCTGAGTAGAGTGTTGGAAGCTATTTTGTAGATGACATTGCCGAAGTCGAGGATCGGTAGGATAGTCAGTTTTACTAGGGTAAGTTTGGCGCCGTGAGTGAAGGAGGCTTTGTTGCGGAATAGAAAGCAGACTCTAGATTTGATTTTCGATTGGAGATGTTTGATATGAGTCTGGAAGGAGAGTTTGCAGTCAAGCCAGACACCTAGGTACTTATAGATGTCAATATATTCAAGGTCAGAACCATCCAGGGTGGTGATGCTAGTCGGGTGTAGGAGTGCAGGCAGCGAACGGTTGAAAAGCATGCATTTGGTTTTACTAGCTTTTAAGAGCAGTTGGAGGCCACGGAAGGAGTGTTGTATGGCAACATAAACACTACTACATACACACTGCTACATAAACACTGCTACATACTCACTACTACATACACACTACTACATACTCACTACCACATACAGACTGCTACATATGCACTACTACATACTCGCTACTACATACACACTGCTACATACTCGCTACTACATACACACTGCTACATATGCACTATTACCTACTCACTACTAATTATGCACTACTGCTTCCTCTCTACTACATATGCACTACTACATACACTACTACATACACACTGCTACATACTCACTACTAGATACACATTGCTACATACTCACTAAAACATATGCACTACTATATACACACTGATACAAACTCAATACACTGCTACATACACACTACTACATACACACTGCTACATGCACACTACTACATACACACTACTACATACTCACTACTACATACACACTTCTAAATATGCACTACTACATACTCGCTACTACATACACACTGATACATACTCGCTACTACATACACACTGCTACATATTCGCTACTACATAAACACTGCTACATATGCACTACTACATACACACTACTACATACTCACTACTACATAACACTGCTACATATGCACTACTACATACACACTGCTACATATGCACTATTACCTATTCACTACTAATTATGCATTACTGCTTCCTCACTACTACATATGCACTACTACATACACTACTATATACACACTGCTACATACTCACTACTAGATACACACTGCTACATACACACTGCTACTTACTCACTACTAGATACACACTACTACATACACACTGCTACTTACTCACTACTAGATACACACTACTACATACACACTGCTACATACTCACTACTAGATACACACTGCTACATACACACTGCTACTTACTCACTACTAGATACACACTACTACATACACACTGCTACTTACTCACTACTACATACACACTACTACATACACACTAAAACATACTCACTACTAGATACACACTACTACATACACACTAAAACATACTCACTACTATACACACTACTACATACACACTGCTACATATGCACTACCACATACACACTGCTACATACTCGCTACTACATACACACTGCTAAATACTTGCTACTACATACACACTGCTACATATGCACTACCACATACACACTGCTACATACTCGCTACTACATACACACTGCTGCATATGCACTACCATATACACACTGCTACATACTCGCTACTACATACACACTGCCACATATGCACTACCACATACACACTGCTACATACTCGCTACTACATACACACTGCTGCATATGCACTACCATATACACACTGCTACATACTCGCTACTACATACTCACTGCCACATATGCACTACCATATACACACTGCTACATATGCACTACCATATACACACTGCCACATATGCACTACCACATACACACTGCTACATACTCGCTACTACATACATACACACTGCTACATACTCGCTACTACATACATACACACTGCTTCATATGCACTACTACCTACTCACTACTACTGACGCTCTACTACTTACAGACTACTACATACATGTAGACACACATTCGATTCTGAATCTCCAGAGGAATAATTTCATCTGATTGTTCCTCTCACCTCTCATATGCCTGTGGCCAGGACTTCTGAACAAATTGATTATAATTACAAATGTAATATCCCCCCCAACCATTTTAAATACATCTGGAATGGGCATCACGCTGAAGTCGGAGGTGACTTAACGCAAAGGGTTTAACATGACTTAACCTGTATGGTTCACCTGGAACCGTTTAATCAGCCTTTCTTGGAATTTAAACGTCACGTGTGCACTTAGCTAGGTGCAAAGGATGAGATGTTGTGGTGCACTTTGAAAGGGTTGGGTGTGTGTGTGCGCGCATGTGTGCTAGACTATATGCTCTTATGTTTGTGCGTGTGTGTGTGTGCGTGTGTGTGTGTGTGTGTGTGTGCATGTGTGCTAGTTTGTGCTAGTGTGTATGTGTGTGTGTGCTAGTTTGTGCTAGTTTGTGCTAGACTGTATGCTCTTATGTTTGTACGTGTGTGTGTGTGTGTGTGTGTGTGTGTGCTAGTGTGTGCTAGTGTGTGTGTCTCGTCTCTCTGTAGGCCTATTTCTTTTCTGTTTCATGATTCACTCTTCCCATATTGGGTGTTTACTGAGGAAATATGTATCCAGTTGACCACAGGCGGCATTGTCGTTGCTCACAGCCATACAACATGACATTTACATCAGTGATGGGTGGTTTATATTTTTAAAAAGATGTATATATTTAACTTTGCAAGTCCTTTAGGAACAAATTATTATTTACAATGACAGCCTATCCCAGATGACACTGGGCTAACTGTGCTCCACTCTATGGGATTCCTGATACACAACCAGTCGAGAATCAGCCTGGAATTGAACCGGGGTCTTCAGTGACGTCTCTAGCACAGAGATGCATTGTCTTAGACCGCTGCGCCACTCAGGGTCCCTAGTTCATACACATCTTGTTTTCTCATCCCGCAACATATAGCATCTTTACAGCTCTCGCTCTCTCTGCATCAGCCAACAACCTTCAATGCACCCTTTGCTTCCAGCTTTTACTTGACCAATCTCACTGTGACCTTACCCTACTTAAATATATAGTTCAGCCAAATGACATGATCACATATCGGCTTCCTTATCCCATTAAGTGGTCTATGGAAAAGGTATGACAGCAATCTATGCTTTGGTTTTCATATTTTTCCAAAAGGAAACCAATATGTTTTTTTTATTGTTTATTTTACTTCTCTGCTTCCTGTCTTCTGCTACACTTTCAATACATGTTATCTAATAGACTCCCAATCAGCAGAGTTCTCCTCTCAAATTCTGGTATCCTCACAGTCGACGGGCTGTCACATATACTCGTATTAAAACATGTTGCCCTAGGCTGTAGATACATCACGGCCGTACAAGTAGTAAAGTAAGTCTTGTCAAAGCCAGAACGGCCCAGAACGGCCCATAGGGCAGGAGCCTATCGGTGTTGGATAATAATTACTGACGTGTTGTCCCACATTTATGATAGCTTGTTGTTGACTCGTTCATTTTTAGACTGACAAAATGGATGTCCGCGCAATGTTGCGATATGTTTTCTTTAACAGAAGTGTCCTATAGTCAATGTAACCCCTTTCTTTCCTCCCCGTCATGGTTTTATGTCGTCTTATTTCGAGGTGTTTGAACGAAGGGCTCAGACCCACTATCTCCAGTGACATCGGCTGCGTCGCTGAGCGAGTCTGGGCTTTGTGCCGATGGTCTGACTCTGTCGCTGTCTTTTCCTTTTCGTCGAACTCTCTCCTCTTCCTCGTGGAATAACAAAGTATGATTCGGGCCTCCCTGCATTCCCCCCAGGGTAAGTAGACATGCAATGGCGGCCCTCATTTGCCTCCTCTCGAGCAAGTCCCCGCCAAATCGCCGCTGACCAGATATCGTACGATCGCGCGTGGGCCCGAGTTTAGAAACAATGGAAATGAGTTTGGATGAAACGGCATCGGGCGCAGGCTTTTCAGTCCGTCCCCCGCTGGCCTTGCCGGACCACATTATGTCAGAAACGTTGCCTGTAATGTTGCACAAGGGAGATAGATTGCTTCGGGCCGCAAATCACTGATGACATTATCTTGGACGGTATGTATAAAGTAGGCCGACCAAAGCCTCTCTTTCTCCCCGTCAGAGCCTGGGTCAAGCCCCTTGTTCAAGTTATAAGAACAAGTAGTAGAATTGAGCTCGGGAAGGTCTCCTCAGCACTACAATATGGTTATAAGGTTCTTACTGTAGTCTCCTGTAGTAAACTGAGAAAATATCTGGGGATACATTTTTTTCACCAGGCCTTCGATGACACTCGCACCAAAGTGGCAGTGTACACCACTAATGCAAACATTTGGATAAGCAAGCTTGATTGCTTGTTAATGGATGGGATTTGAATAGTTTGCGCCCCAAAGAAGCTGCTAGTTCTTGTTAGCGTTTGGCTGTGCCAGGAAACGTAGACGTGCGTGCTTCACACACTCTCACACACACACGCATGCGCGCACAGACACACACAGTTCACTGGTTTCTTCTGTCGTTTCACAAATGCACCGCTTCCTTGTCTGCTCTCAGAGTAGATTCAAGGCAACACTGAATATTTATTTGATTAAAACATTTAATTTATTCATTTAACCTTGGTGTAACCAGACATGTTAGTTCAAAATAAGATCAGTTGCCTTGCCAAACTCTAAGAAATAGTAGAATTGAGCTGTGCTCTTTGAGAAACTGTTCTCAGAGTTTTTGTTGGGGGGGTAACAATTTTCCACCCTTTTATCTATCTCTGTATGGACCTTACCGTGAAGGTGAGATCAGTGGACCGTTCCATTGTCTTTGGCCCCCAGGGGTGTCTGGAGCGTCCCCACTGCGAGGCTTCGGCTCCACGGAGAGTTCAGACAGGAGCGTGTAACCCCGCAGATGAAGGCAATATCTTGAATGGCCGATGCGCACCTGATAAGATTACACCGTGTTGTCGCCATGA
>NC_088231.1:3021683-3064183 GCF_036934945.1 Oncorhynchus masou masou | reverse complement strand
CAACAATAGAGGTGTCTGCTAGGCCACAGTGAAAGAGAGAGAGCAACAATAGAGGTGTCTGCTAGACCACAGTGAAAGAGAGAGAGAGGTGTCTGCTAGACCACAGTGAAAGAGAGAGAGCAACAATAGAGGTGTCTGCTAGACCACAGTGAAAGAGAGAGAGAGCAACAATAGAGGTGTCTGCTAGACCACAGTGAAAGAGGTGAGAGAGCAACAATAGAGGTGTCTGCTAGACCACAGTGAAAGAGAGAGAGCAACAATAGAGGTGTCTGCTAGACCACAGTGAAAGAGAGAGAGAGCAACAATAGAGGTGTCTGCTAGACCACAGTGAAAGAGAGAGAGCAACAATAGAGGTGTCTGCTAGACCACAGTGAAAGAGAGAGAGCAACAATAGAGGTGTCTGCTAGACCACAGTGAAAGAGAGAGCAGAGGTGTCTGCTAACACAGTGAAAGAGAGAGAGCAACAATAGAGGTGTCTGCTAGACCACAGTGAAAGAGAGAGAGCAACAATAGAGGTGTCTGCTAGACCACAGTGAAAGAGAGAGAGCAACAATAGAGGTGTCTGCTAGAGTGAAAGAGAGAGAGAGCAACAATAGAGGTGTCTGCTAGACCACAGTGAAAGAGAGAGAGCAACAATAGAGGTGTCTGCTAGACCACAGTGAAAGAGAGAGAGCAACAATAGAGGTGTCTGCTAGACCACAGTGAAAGAGAGAGAGCAACAATAGAGGTGTCTGCTAGACCACAGTGAAAGAGAGAGAGCAACAATAGAGGTGTCTGCTAGACCACAGTGAAAGAGAGAGAGCAACAATAGAGGTGTCTGCTAGACCACAGTGAAAGAGAGAGAGAGAGCAACAATAGAGGTGTCTGCTAGACCACAGTGAAAGAGAGAGAGCAACAATAGAGGTGTCTGCTAGACCACAGTGAAAGAGAGAGAGCAACAATAGAGGTGTCTGCTAGACCACAGTGAAAGAGAGAGAGCAACAATAGAGGTGTCTGCTAGACCACAGTGAAAGAGAGAGAGCAACAATAGAGGTGTCTGCTAGACCACAGTGAAAGAGAGAGAGCAACAATAGAGGTGTCTGCTAGACCACAGTGAAAGAGAGAGAGCAACAATAGAGGTGTCTGCTAGACCACAGTGAAAGAGAGAGAGCAACAATAGAGGTGTCTGCTAGACCACAGTGAAAGAGAGAGAGACAACAATAGAGGTGTCTGCTAGACCACAGTGAAAGAGAGAGAGAACAATAGAGGTGTCTGCTAGACCACAGTGAAAGAGAGAGAGCAACAATAGAGGTGTCTGCTAGACCACAGTGAAAGAGAGAGAGCAACAATAGAGGTGTCTGCTAGACCACAGTGAAAGAGAGAGAGCAACAATAGAGGTGTCTGCTAGACCACAGTGAAATAGAGAGAGAGCAACAATAGAGGTGTCTGCTAGACCACAGTGAAAGAGAGAGAGAGCAACAATAGAGGTGTCTGCTAGACCACAGTGAAAGAGAGAGAGCAACAATAGAGGTGTCTGCTAGACCACAGTGAAAGAGAGAGAGCAACAATAGAGGTGTCTGCTAGACCACAGTGAAAGAGAGAGAGCAACAATAGAGGTGTCTGCTAGACCACAGTGAAAGAGAGAGAGCAACAATAGAGGTGTCTGCTAGACCACAGTGAAAGAGAGAGAGCAACAATAGAGGTGTCTGCTAGACCACAGTGAAAGAGAGGGAGAGGGAGAGAGAGAGAGAGAGAGAGAGAGAGAGCAACAATAGAGGTGTCTGCTAGACCACAGTGAAAGAGAGAGCAACAATAGAGGTGTCTGCTAGACCACAGTGAAAGAGAGAGAGCAACAATAGAGGTGTCTGCTAGACCGCAGTGAAAGAGAGAGAGCAACAATAGAGGTGTCTGCTAGACCACAGTGAAAGAGAGAGAGCAACAATAGAGGTGTCTGCTAGACCACAGTGAAAGAGAGAGAGCAACAATAGAGGTGTCTGCTAGACCACAGTGAAAGAGAGAGAGCAACAATAGAGGTGTCTGCTAGACCACAGTGAAAGGGAGAGAGAGAGCAACAACAATAGAGGTGTCTGCTAGACCACAGTGAAAGAGAGAGAGCAACAATAGAGGTGTCTGCTAGACCACAGTGAAAGAGAGAGAGAGCAACAATAGAGGTGTCTGCTAGACCACAGTGAAAGAGAGAGAGCAACAATAGAGGTGTCTGCTAGACCACAGTGAAAGAGAGAGAGCAACAATAGAGGTGTCTGCTAGACCACAGTGAAAGAGAGAGAGAGAGCAACAATAGAGGTGTCTGCTAGACCACAGTGAAAGAGAGAGAGCAACAATAGAGGTGTCTGCTAGACCACAGTGAAAGAGAGAGAGCAACAATAGAGGTGTCTGCTAGACCACAGTGAAAGAGAGAGAGCAACAATAGAGGTGTCTGCTAGACCACAGTGAAAGAGAGAGCAACAATAGAGGTGTCTGCTAGACCACAGTGAAAGAGAGAGAGCAACAATAGAGGTGTCTGCTAGACCACAGTGAAAGAGAGAGAGCAACAATAGAGGTGTCTGCTAGACCACAGTGAAAGAGAGAGAGCAACAATAGAGGTGTCTGCTAGACCACAGTGAAAGAGAGAGAGAGCAACAATAGAGGTGTCTGCTAGACCACAGTGAAAGAGAGAGAGAGCAACAATAGAGGTGTCTGCTAGACCACAGTGAAAGAGAGAGAGCAACAATAGAGGTGTCTGCTAGACCACAGTGAAAGAGAGAGAGCAACAATAGAGGTGTCTGCTAGACCACAGTGAAAGAGAGAGAGCAACAATAGAGGTGTCTGCTAGACCACAGTGAAAGAGAGAGAGCAACAATAGAGGTGTCTGCTAGACCACAGTGAAAGAGAGAGAGCAACAATAGAGGTGTCTGCTAGACCACAGTGAAAGAGAGAGAGCAACAATAGAGGTGTCTGCTAGACCACAGTGAAAGAGAGAGAGCAACAATAGAGGTGTCTGCTAGACCACAGTGAAAGAGAGAGAGAGCAACAATAGAGGTGTCTGCTAGACCACAGTGAAAGAGAGAGAGCAACAATAGAGGTGTCTGCTAGACCACAGTGAAAGAGAGAGAGCAACAATAGAGGTGTCTGCTAGACCACAGTGAAAGAGAGCAACAATAGAGGAGTCTGCTAGACCACAGTGAAAGAGAGAGAGAGCAACAATAGAGAGAGTGAAAGAGAGAGAGCAACAATAGAGGTGTCTGCTAGACCACAGTGAAAGAGAGAGAGCAACAATAGAGGTGTCTGCTAGACCACAGTGAAAGAGAGAGAGAGAGGAGAGCAACAATAGAGGTGTCTGCTAGACCACAGTGAAAGAGAGAGAGCAACAATAGAGGTGTCTGCTAGACCACAGTGAAAGAGAGAGAGCAACAATAGAGAGTGTCTGCTAGACCACAGTGAAAGAGAGAGAGCAACAATAGAGGTGTCTGCTAGACCACAGTGAAAGAGAGAGAGCAACAATAGAGGTGTCTGCTAGACCACAGTGAAAGAGAGAGAGCAACAATAGAGGTGTCTGCTAGACCACAGTGAAAGAGAGAGAGCTAGACCACAGTGAAAGAGAGAGAGCAACAATAGAGGTGTCTGCTAGACCACAGTGAAAGAGAGAGAGCAACAATAGAGGTGTCTGCTAGACCACAGTGAAAGAGAGAGAGCAACAATAGAGGTGTCTGCTAGACCACAGTGAAAGAGAGAGAGCAACAATAGAGGTGTCTGCTAGACCACAGTGAAAGAGAGAGAGCAACAATAGAGGTGTCTGCTAGACCACAGTGAAAGAGAGAGAGCAACAATAGAGGCTAGACCACAGTGAAAGAGAGAGAGCAACTGCTAGACCACAGTGAAAGAGAGAGAGCAACAATAGAGAGACCACAGTGAAAGAGAGAGAGCAACAATAGAGGTGTCTGCTAGACCACAGTGAAAGAGAGAGAGATCAACAATAGAGGTGTCTGCTAGACCACAGTGAAAGAGAGAGAGAGGTGTCAACAATAGAGGTGTCTGCTAGACCACAGTGAAAGAGAGAGCAACAATAGAGGTGTCTGCTAGACCACAGTGAAAGAGAGAAGAGCACAGTGTCTGCTAACCACAGTGAAAGAGAGCAACAATAGAGGTGTCTGCTAGACCACAGTGAAAGAGAGAGAGCAACAATAGAGGTGTCTGCTAGACCACAGTGAAAGAGAGAGAGCAACAATAGAGGTGTCTGCTAGACCACAGTGAAAGAGAGAGAGAGCAACAATAGAGGTGTCTGCTAGACCACAGTGAAAGAGAGAGCAACAATAGAGGTGTCTGCTAGACCACAGTGAAAGAGAGAGAGCAACAATAGAGGTGTCTGCTAGACCACAGTGAAAGAGAGAGAGCAACAATAGAGGTGTCTGCTAGACCACAGTGAAAGAGAGAGAGCAACAATAGAGGTGTCTGCTAGACCACAGTGAAAGAGAGAGAGCAACAATAGAGGTGTCTGCTAGACCACAGTGAAAGAGAGAGAGCAACAATAGAGGTGTCTGCTAGACCACAGTGAAAGAGAGAGAGCAACAATAGAGGTGTCTGCTAGACCACAGTGAAAGAGAGAGAGAGCAACAATAGAGGTGTCTGCTAGACCACAGTGAAAGAGAGAGAGCAACAATAGAGGTGTCTGCTAGACCACAGTGAAAGAGAGAGAGCAACAATAGAGGTGTCTGCTAGACCACAGTGAAAGAGAGAGAGCAACAATAGAGGTGTCTGCTAGACCACAGTGAAAGAGAGAGAGCAACAATAGAGGTGTCTGCTAGACCACAGTGAAAGAGAGAGAGCAACAATAGAGGTGTCTGCTAGACCACAGTGAAAGAGAGAGAGAGCAACAATAGAGGTGTCTGCTAGACCACAGTGAAAGAGAGAGAGCAACAATAGAGGTGTCTGCTAGACCACAGTGAAGAGAGAGAGCAACAATAGAGGTGTCTGCTAGACCACAGTGAAAGAGAGAGAGCAACAATAGAGGTGTCTGCTAGACCACAGTGAAAGAGAGAGAGCAACAATAGAGGTGTCTGCTAGACCACAGTGAAAGAGAGAGAGCAACAATAGAGGTGTCTGCTAGACCACAGTGAAAGAGAGAGAGCAACAATAGAGGTGTCTGCTAGACCACAGTGAAAGAGAGAGAGCAACAATAGAGGTGTCTGCTAGACCACAGTGAAAGAGAGGAGCAACAATAGAGGTGTCTGCTAGACCACAGTGAAAGAGAGAGAGAGCAACAATAGAGGTGTCTGCTAGACCACAGTGAAAGAGAGAGAGCAACAATAGAGGTGTCTGCTAAACCACAGTGAAAGAGAGAGAGCAACAATAGAGGTGTCTGCTAGACCACAGTGAAAGAGAGAGAGCAACAATAGAGGTGTCTGCTAGACCACAGTGAAAGAGAGAGAGAGCAACAATAGAGGTGTCTGCTAGACCACAGTGAAAGAGAGAGAGCAACAATAGAGGTGTCTGCTAGACCACAGTGAAAGAGAGAGAGAGCAACAATAGAGGTGTCTGCTAGACCACAGTGAAAGAGAGAGAGCAACAATAGAGGTGTCTGCTAGACCACAGTGAAAGAGAGAGAGCAACAATAGAGGTGTCTGCTAGACCACAGTGAAAGAGAGGGAGAGGGAGAGAGAGAGAGAGAGAGAGAGCAACAATAGAGGTGTCTGCTAGACCACAGTGAAAGAGAGAGAGCAACAATAGAGGTGTCTGCTAGACCACAGTGAAAGAGAGGGAGAGGGAGAGAGAGCAACAATAGAGGTGTCTGCTAGACCACAGTGAAAGAGAGAGAGCAACAATAGAGGTGTCTGCTAGACCACAGTGAAAGAGAGAGAGCAACAATAGAGGTGTCTGCTAGACCACAGTGAAAGAGAGAGAGCAACAATAGAGGTGTCTGCTAGACCACAGTGAAAGAGAGAGAGAGCAACAATAGAGGTGTCTGCTAGACCACAGTGAAAGAGAGAGAGCAACAATAGAGGTGTCTGCTAGACCACAGTGAAAGAGAGAGAGCAACAATAGAGGTGTCTGCTAGACCACAGTGAAAGAGAGAGAGCAACAATAGAGGTGTCTGCTAGACCACAGTGAAAGAGAGAGAGCAACAATAGAGGTGTCTGCTAGACCACAGTGAAAGAGAGAGAGAGCAACAATAGAGGTGTCTGCTAGACCACAGTGAAAGAGAGAGAGAGCAACAATAGAGGTGTCTGCTAGACCACAGTGAAAGAGAGAGAGATCAACAATAGAGGTGTCTGCTAGACCACAGTGAAAGAGAGCAACAATAGAGGTGTCTGCTAGACCACAGTGAAAGAGAGAGAGAGCAACAATAGAGGTGTCTGCTAGACCACAGTGAAAGAGAGAGAGCAACAATAGAGGTGTCTGCTAGACCACAGTGAAAGAGAGAGCAACAATAGAGGTGTCTGCTAGACCACAGTGAAAGAGAGAGAGAGCAACAATAGAGGTGTCTGCTAGACCACAGTGAAAGAGAGAGAGCAACAATAGAGGTGTCTGCTAGACCACAGTGAAAGAGAGAGAGCAACAATAGAGGTGTCTGCTAGACCACAGTGAAAGAGAGAGAGCAACAATAGAGGTGTCTGCTAGACCACAGTGAAAGAGAGAGAGCAACAATAGAGGTGTCTGCTAGACCACAGTGAAAGAGAGAGAGCAACAATAGAGGTGTCTGCTAGACCACAGTGAAAGAGAGAGAGCAACAATAGAGGTGTCTGCTAGACCACAGTGAAAGAGAGAGAACAATAGAGGTGTCTGCTAGAGACAGTGAAAGAGAGAGAGCAACAATAGAGGTGTCTGCTAGACCACAGTGAAAGAGAGAGAGCAACAATAGAGGTGTCTGCTAGACCACAGTGAAAGAGAGGGAGAGAGAGCAACAATAGAGGTGTCTGCTAGACCACAGTGAAAGAGAGAGAGAGCAACAATAGAGGTGTCTGCTAGACCACAGTGAAAGAGAGAGAGCAACAATAGAGGTGTCTGCTAAACCACAGTGAAAGAGAGAGAGCAACAATAGAGGTGTCTGCTAGACCACAGTGAAAGAGAGAGAGAGACCACAGTGAAAGAGAGAGAGCAACAATAGAGGTGTCTGCTAGACCACAGTGAAAGAGAGAGCAACAATAGAGGTGTCTGCTAGACCACAGTGAAAGAGAGAGAGCAACAATAGAGGTGTCTGCTACACCACAGTGAAAGAGAGAGAGAGCAACAATAGAGGTGTCTGCTAGACCACAGTGAAAGAGAGAGAGCAAAAATAGAGGTGTCTGCTAGACCACAGTGAAAGAGAGGGAGAGGGAGAGAGAGAGAGAGAGCAACAATAGAGGTGTCTGCTAGACCACAGTGAAAGAGAGAGAGCAACAATAGAGGTGTCTGCTAGACCACAGTGAAAGAGAGAGAGCAACAATAGAGGTGTCTGCTAGACCACAGTGAAAGAGAGAGAGCAACAATAGAGGTGTCTGCTAGACCACAGTGAAAGAGAGAGAGAGCAACAATAGAGGTGTCTGCTAGACCACAGTGAAAGAGAGAGAGCAACAATAGAGGTGTCTGCTAGACCACAGTGAAAGAGAGAGAGCAACAATAGAGGTGTCTGCTAGACCACAGTGAAAGAGAGAGAGAGCAACAATAGAGGTGTCTGCTAGACCACAGTGAAAGAGAGAGAGCAACAATAGAGGTGTCTGCTAGACCACAGTGAAAGAGAGAGAGCAACAATAGAGGTGTCTGCTAGACCACAGTGAAAGAGAGAGCAACAATAGAGGTGTCTGCTAGACCACAGTGAAAGAGAGAGAGATCAACAATAGAGGTGTCTGCTAGACCACAGTGAAAGAGAGAGAGCAACAATAGAGGTGTCTGCTAGACCACAGTGAAAGAGAGAGAGCAACAATAGAGGTGTCTGCTAGACCACAGTGAAAGAGAGAGAGCAACAATAGAGGTGTCTGCTAGACCACAGTGAAAGAGAGAGAGCAAAATAGAGGTGTCTGCTAGACCACAGTGAAAGAGAGAGGGAGAGAGCAACAATAGAGGTGTCTGCTAGACCACAGTGAAAGAGAGAGAGCAACAATAGAGGTGTCTGCTAGACCACAGTGAAAGAGAGAGAGAGCAACAATAGAGGTGTCTGCTAGACCACAGTGAAAGAGAGAGAGCAACAATAGAGGTGTCTGCTAGACCACAGTGAAAGAGAGAGAGCAACAACAGAGGTGTCTGCTAGACCACAGTGAAAGAGAGAGAGAGCAACAATAGAGGTGTCTGCTAGACCACAGTGAAAGAGAGAGCAACAATAGAGGTGTCTGCTAGACCACAGTGAAAGAGAGAGAGCAACAATAGAGGTGTCTGCTAGGCCACAGTGAAAGAGAGAGCAACAATAGAGGTGTCTGCTAGGCCACAGTGAAAGAGAGAGAGCAAAATAGAGGTGTCTGCTAGACCACAGTGAAAGAGAGAGAGGGAGAGCAACAATAGAGGTGTCTGCTAGACCACAGTGAAAGAGAGAGAGCAACAATAGAGGTGTCTGCTAGACCACAGTGAAAGAGAGAGCAACAATAGAGGTGTCTGCTAGACCACAGTGAAAGAGAGAGAGAGCAACAATAGAGGTGTCTGCTAGACCACAGTGAAAGAGAGAGAGCAACAATAGAGGTGTCTGCTAGACCACAGTGAAAGAGAGAGAGAGCAACAATAGAGGTGTCTGCTAGACCACAGTGAAAGAGAGAGCAACAATAGAGGTGTCTGCTAGACCACAGTGAAAGAGAGAGAGCAACAATAGAGGTGTCTGCTAGACCACAGTGAAAGAGAGAGAGAGCAACAATAGAGGTGTCTGCTAGACCACAGTGAAAGAGAGAGAGCAACAATAGAGGTGTCTGCTAGACCACAGTGAAAGAGAGAGAGAGCAACAATAGAGGTGTCTGCTAGACCACAGTGAAAGAGAGAGAGCAACAATAGAGGTGTCTGCTAGGCCACAGTGAAAGAGAGAGAGAGCAACAATAGAGGTGTCTGCTAAACCACAGTGAAAGAGAAAGAGATCAACAATAGAGGTGTCTGCTAGACCACAGTGAAAGAGAGAGCAACAATAGAGGTGTCTGCTAGACCACAGTGAAAGAGAGAGAGCAACAATAGAGGTGTCTGCTAAACCACAGTGAAAGAGAGAGAGCAACAATAGAGGTGTCTGCTACACCACAGTGAAAGAGAGAGAGAGCAACAATAGAGGTGTCTGCTAGACCACAGTGAAAGAGAGAGAGCAACAATAGAGGTGTCTGCTAGACCACAGTGAAAGAGAGGGAGAGCAACAATAGAGGTGTCTGCTAGACCACAGTGAGAGAGAGAGAGCAACAATAGAGGAGTCTGCTAGGCCACAGTGAAAGAGAGAGAGCAACAATAGAGGTGTCTGCTAGGCCACAGTGAAAGAGAGAGAGAGCAACAATAGAGGTGTCTGCTACACCACAGTGAAAGAGAGAGAGAGATCAACAATAGAGGTGTCTGCTAGACCACAGTGAAAGAGAGAGAGAGCAACAATAGAGGTGTCTGCTAGACCACAGTGAAAGAGAGAGAGCAACAATAGAGGTGTCTGCTAGACCACAGTGAAAGAGAGAGAGCAACAATAGAGGTGTCTGCTAGACCACAGTGAAAGAGAGAGAGCAACAATAGAGGTGTCTGCTAGACCACAGTGAAAGAGAGAGCAACAATAGAGGAGTCTGCTAGACCACAGTGAAAGAGAGAGAGAGCAACAATAGAGGTGTCTGCTAGGCCACAGTGAAAGAGAGAGAGCAACAATAGAGGTGTCTGCTAGGCCACAGTGAAAGAGAGAGAGCAACAATAGAGGTGTCTGCTAGACCACAGTGAAAGAGAGAGAGCAACAATAGAGGTGTCTGCTAGACCACAGTGAAAGAGAGAGAGAGCAACAATAGAGGTGTCTGCTAGACCACAGTGAAAGAGAGAGAGAGCAACAATAGAGGTGTCTGCTAGACCACAGTGAAAGAGAGAGAGAGCAACAATAGAGGTGTCTGCTAGACCACAGTGAAAGAGAGAGAGCAACAATAGAGGTGTCTGCTAGACCACAGTGAAAGAGAGAGCAACAATAGAGGTGTCTGCTAGACCACAGTGAAAGAGAGAGAGAGCAACAATGAAAGAGGTGTCTGCTAGACCACAGTGAAAGAGAGAGAGCAACAATAGAGGTGTCTGCTAGACCACAGTGAAAGAGAGAGAGAGCAACAATAGAGGTGTCTGCTAGACCACAGTGAAAGAGAGAGAGCAACAATAGAGGTGTCTGCTAGACCACAGTGAAAGAGAGAGAGCAACAATAGAGGTGTCTGCTAGACCACAGTGAAAGAGAGAGAGAGCAACAATAGAGGTGTCTGCTAGACCACAGTGAAAGAGAGAGAGCAACAATAGAGGTGTCTGCTAGACCACAGTGAAAGAGAGAGAGCAACAATAGAGGTGTCTGCTAGACCACAGTGAAAGAGAGAGAGCAACAATAGAGGTGTCTGCTAACAAGTGAAAGAGAGTAGTGTCTGCTAGACCACAGTGAAAGAGAGAGAGCAACAATAGAGGTGTCTGCTAGACCACAGTGAAAGAGAGAGAGCAACAATAGAGGTGTCTGCTAGACCACATTGAAAGAGAGAGAGAGCAACAATAGAGGTGTCTGCTAGACCACAGTGAAAGAGAGAGAGCAACAATGGAGGTGTCTGCTAGACCACAGTGAAAGAGAGAGAGCGAGCAACAATAGAGGTGTCTGCTAGACCACAGTGAAAGAGAGAGAGCAACAATAGAGGTGTCTGCTAGACCACAGTGAAAGAGAGAGAGCAACAATGGAGGTGTCTGCTAGACCACAGTGAAAGAGAGAGAGCGAGCAACAATAGAGGTGTCTGCTAGGCCACAGTGAAAGAGAGAGAGCAACAATAGAGGTGTCTGCTAGGCCACAGTGAAAGAGAGAGAGCAAAAATAGAGGTGTCTGCTAGACCACAGTGAAAGAGGGAGAGGAGAGAGAGAGAGAGAGAGAACAATAGAGGTGTCTGCTAGACCACAGTGAAAGAGAGAGAGCAACAATAGAGGTGTCTGCTAGACCACAGTGAAAGAGAGAGAGCAACAATAGAGGTGTCTGCTAGACCACAGTGAAAGAGAGAGAGCAACAATAGAGGTGTCTGCTAGACCACAGTGAAAGAGAGAGAGCAACAATAGAGGTGTCTGCTAGACCACAGTGAAAGAGAGAGAGAGCAACAATAGAAGAGTGTCTGCTAGACCACAGTGAAAGAGAGAGAGCAACAATAGAGGAGTCTGCTAGACCACAGTGAAAGAGAGAGAGAGCAACAATAGAGGTGTCTGCTAGACCACAGTGAAAGAGAGAGAGCAACAATAGAGGTGTCTGCTAGACCACAGTGAAAGAGAGAGAGCAAAAATAGAGGTGTCTGCTAGACCACAGTGAAAGAGAGGGAGAGGGAGAGAGAGAGAGAGAGAGCAACAATAGAGGTGTCTGCTAGACCACAGTGAAAGAGAGAGAGCAACAATAGAGGTGTCTGCTAGACCACAGTGAAAGAGAGAGAGCAACAATAGAGGTGTCTGAGACCACAGTGAAAGAGAGAGAGAGCAACAATAGAGGTGTCTGCTAGACCACAGTGAAAGAGAGAGAGCAACAATAGAGGTGTCTGCTAGACCACAGTGAAAGAGAGAGAGCAACAATAGAGGTGTCTGCTAGACCACAGTGAAAGAGAGAGAGCAACAATAGAGGTGTCTGCTAGACCACAGTGAAAGAGAGAGCAACAATAGTGTCTGCTAGACCACAGTGAAAGAGAGAGAGCAACAATAGAGGTGTCTGCTAGACCACAGTGAAAGAGAGAGAGCAACAATAGAGGTGTCTGCTAGACCACAGTGAAAGAGAGAGAGCAACAATAGAGGTGTCTGCTAGACCACAGTGAAAGAGAGAGAGAGCAACAATAGAGGTGTCTGCTAGACCACAGTGAAAGAGAGAGAGCAACAATAGAGGTGTCTGCTAGACCACAGTGAAAGAGAGAGAGCAACAATAGAGGTGTCTGCTAGACCACAGTGAAAGAGAGAGAGCAACAATAGAGGTGTCTGCTAGACCACAGTGAAAGAGAGAGAGCAACAATAGAGGTGTCTGCTAGACCACAGTGAAAGAGAGAGAGCAACAATAGAGGTGTCTGCTAGACCACAGTGAAAGAGAGAGCAACAATAGAGGTGTCTGCTAGACAGTGAAAGAGAGAGAGCAACAATAGAGGTGTCTGCTAGACCACAGTGAAAGAGAGAGAGCAACAATAGAGGTGTCTGCTAGACCACAGTGAAAGAGAGAGAGCAACAATAGAGGTGTCTGCTAGACCACAGTGAAAGAGAGAGAGCAACAATAGAGGTGTCTGCTAGACCACAGTGAAAGAGAGAGAGCAACAATAGAGGTGTCTGCTAGACCACAGTGAAAGAGAGAGAGCAACAATAGAGGTGTCTGCTAGACCACAGTGAAAGAGAGAGAGCTGCTAGACCACAGTGAAAGAGGTGTCTGCTAGACCACAGTGAAAGAGAGAGAGAGCAACAATAGAGGTGTCTGCTAGACCACAGTGAAAGAGAGAGAGAGCAACAATAGAGGTGTCTGCTAGACCACAGTGAAAGAGAGAGAGCAACAATAGAGGTGTCTGCTAGACCACAGTGAAAGAGAGAGAGCAACAATAGAAGAGTGTCTGCTAGACCACAGTGAAAGAGAGAGAGCAACAATAGAGGTGTCTGCTAGACCACAGTGAAAGAGAGAGAGCAACAATAGAGGTGTCTGCTAGGCCACAGTGAAAGAGAGAGAGCAACAATAGAGGTGTCTGCTAGGCCACAGTGAAAGAGAGAGAGCAACAATAGAGGTGTCTGCTAGACCACAGTGAAAGAGAGAGAGCAACAATAGAGGTGTCTGCTAGACCACAGTGAAAGAGAGAGAGCAACAATAGAGGTGTCTGCTAGACCACAGTGAAAGAGAGAGAGCAACAATAGAGGTGTCTGCTAGACCACAGTGAAAGAGAGACCACAGTGAAAGACCACAGTGAAAGAGAGAGCAACAATAGAGGTGTCTGCTAGACCACAGTGAAAGAGAGAGAGCAACAATAGAGGTGTCTGCTAGACCACAGTGAAAGAGAGAGAGCAACAATAGAGGTGTCTGCTAGACCACAGTGAAAGAGAGAGCAACAATAGAGGTGTCTGCTAGACCACAGTGAAAGAGAGATAGAGCAACAATAGAGGTGTCTACTAAACCACAGTGAAAGAGAGAGAGCAACAATAGAGGTGTCTGCTAGACCACAGTGAAAGAGAGAGAGCAACAATAGAGGTGTCTGCTAGACCACAGTGAAAGAGAGAGAGCAACAATAGAGGTGTCTGCTAGGCCACAGTGAAAGAGAGAGAGCAAAAATAGAGGTGTCTGCTAGACCACAGTGAAAGAGAGGGAGAGGGAGAGAGAGAGAGAGAGAGAGCAACAATAGAGGTGTCTGCTAGACCACAGTGAAAGAGAGAGAGCAACAATAGAGGTGTCTGCTAGACCACAGTGAAAGAGAGAGAGCAACAATAGAGGTGTCTGCTAGACCACAGTGAAAGAGAGAGAGAGCAACAATAGAGGTGTCTGCTAGACCACAGTGAAAGAGAGAGAGCAACAATAGAGGTGTCTGCTAGACCACAGTGAAAGAGAGAGAGAGCAACAATAGAGGTGTCTGCTAGACCACAGTGAAAGAGAGAGAGCAACAATAGAGGTGTCTGCTAGACCACAGTGAAAGAGAGAGAGCAACAATAGAGGTGTCTGCTAGACCACAGTGAAAGAGAGAGAGCAACAATAGAGGTGTCTGCTAGACCACAGTGAAAGAGAGAGAGAGCAACAATAGAGGTGTCTGCTAGACCACAGTGAAAGAGAGAGAGCAACAATAGAGGTGTCTGCTAGACCACAGTGAAAGAGAGAGAGCAACAATAGAGGTGTCTGCTAGACCACAGTGAAAGAGAGAGAGCAACAATAGAGGTGTCTGCTAGACCACAGTGAAAGAGAGAGAGAGCAACAATAGAGGTGTCTGCTAGACCACAGTGAAAGAGAGAGAGCAACAATAGAGGTGTCTGCTAGACCACAGTGAAAGAGAGAGAGCAACAATAGAGGTGTCTGCTAGACCACAGTGAAAGAGAGAGAGCAACAATAGAGGTGTCTGCTAGACCACAGTGAAAGAGAGAGAGCAACAATAGAGGTGTCTGCTAGACCACAGTGAAAGAGAGAGAGCAACAATAGAGGTGTCTGCTAGACCACAGTGAAAGAGAGAGAGCAACAATAGAGGTGTCTGCTAGACCACAGTGAAAGAGAGAGAGAGCAACAATAGAGGTGTCTGCTAGACCACAGTGAAAGAGAGAGAGAGCAACAATAGAGGTGTCTGCTAGACCACAGTGAAAGAGAGAGAGAGCAACAATAGAGGTGTCTGCTAGACCACAGTGAAAGAGAGAGAGAGCAACAATAGAGGTGTCTGCTAGACCACAGTGAAAGAGAGAGAGCAACAATAGAGGTGTCTGCTAGACCACAGTGAAAGAGAGAGCAACAATAGAGGTGTCTGCTAGACCACAGTGAAAGAGAGAGAGAGCAACAATAGAGGTGTCTGCTAGACCACAGTGAAAGAGAGAGAGCAACAATAGAGGTGTCTGCTAGACCACAGTGAAAGAGAGAGCAACAATAGAGGTGTCTGCTAGACCACAGTGAAAGAGAGAGAGAGCAACAATAGAGGTGTCTGCTAGACCACAGTGAAAGAGAGAGAGCAACAATAGAGGTGTCTGCTAGACCACAGTGAAAGAGAGAGAGCAACAATAGAGGTGTCTGCTAGACCACAGTGAAAGAGAGAGAGCAACAATAGAGGTGTCTGCTAGACCACAGTGAAAGAGAGAGAGCAACAATAGAGGTGTCTGCTAGACCACAGTGAAAGAGAGAGCAACAATAGAGGTGTCTGCTAGACCACAGTGAAAGAGAGAGAGCAACAATAGAGGTGTCTGCTAGACCACAGTGAAAGAGAGAGAGCAACAATAGAGGTGTCTGCTAGACCACAGTGAAAGAGAGAGAGCAACAATAGAGGTGTCTGCTAGACCACAGTGAAAGAGAGAGAGCAACAATAGAGGTGTCTGCTAGACCACAGTGAAAGAGAGAGAGAGAGAGCAACAATAGAGGTGTCTGCTAGACCACAGTGAAAGAGAGAGAGAGCAACAATAGAGGTGTCTGCTAGACCACAGTGAAAGAGAGAGCAACAATAGAGGAGTCTGCTAGACCACAGTGAAAGAGAGAGAGAGCAACAATAGAGGTGTCTGCTAGGCCACAGTGAAAGAGAGAGAGCAACAATAGAGGTGTCTGCTAGGCCACAGTGAAAGAGAGAGAGCAACAATAGAGGTGTCTGCTAGACCACAGTGAAAGAAGAGAACAATAGAGGTGTCTGATAGACCACAGTGAAAGAGAGAGAGAGCAACAATAGAGATGTCTGCTAGACCACAGTGAAAGAGAGAGAGCAACAATAGAGGTGTCTGCTAGACCACAGTGAAAGAGAGAGAGCAACAATAGAGGTGTCTGCTAAACCACAGTGAAAGAGAAAGAGAGCAACAATAGAGGTGTCTGCTAGGCCACAGTGAAAGAGAGAGAGCAACAATAGAGGTGTCTGCTAGACCACAGTGAAAGAGAGAGAGCAACAATAGAGGTGTCTGCTAGACCACAGTGAAAGAGAGAGAGCAACAATAGAGGTGTCTGCTAGACCACAGTGAAAGAGAGAGAGAGCAACAATAGAGGTGTCTGCTAGACCACAGTGAAAGAGAGAGAGAGCAACAATAGAGGTGTCTGCTAGACCACAGTGAAAGAGAGAGAGCAACAATAGAGGTGTCTGCTAGACCACAGTGAAAGAGAGAGAGCAACAATAGAGGTGTCTGCTAGACCACAGTGAAAGAGAGAGAGCAACAATAGAGGTGTCTGCTAGACCACAGTGAAAGAGAGGGAGAGGGAGAGAGAGAGAGAGAGAGCAACAATAGAGGTGTCTGCTAGACCACAGTGAAAGAGAGAGAGAGCAACAATAGAGGTGTCTGCTAGACCACAGTGAAAGAGAGGGAGAGGGAGAGAGAGAGAGAGAGAGAGAGAGAGAGAGCAACAATAGAGGTGTCTGCTAGACCACAGTGAAAGAGAGAGCAACAATAGAGGTGTCTGCTAGACCACAGTGAAAGAGAGAGAGCAACAATAGAGGTGTCTGCTAGACCACAGTGAAAGAGAGAGAGCAACAATAGAGGTGTCTGCTAGACCACAGTGAAAGAGAGAGAGCAACAATAGAGGTGTCTGCTAGACCACAGTGAAAGAGAGAGAGAGCAACAATAGAGGTGTCTGCTAGACCACAGTGAAAGAGAGAGAGCAACAATAGAGGTGTCTGCTAGACCACAGTGAAAGAGAGAGAGCAACAACAGAGGTGTCTGCTAGACCACAGTGAAAGAGAGAGAGCAACAATAGAGGTGTCTACTAAACCACAGTGAAAGAGAAAGAGCAACAATAGAGGTGTCTGCTAAACCACAGTGAAAGAGAAAGAGAGCAACAATAGAGGTGTCTGCTAGGCCACAGTGAAAGAGAGAGAGAGCAACAATAGAGGTGTCTGCTAGACCACAGTGAAAGAGAGAGAGAGCAACAATAGAGGTGTCTGCTAGACCACAGTGAAAGAGAGAGAGAGCAACAATAGAGGTGTCTGCTAGACCACAGTGAAAGAGAGAGAGCAACAATAGAGGTGTCTGCTAGACCACAGTGAAAGAGAGAGAGAGCAACAATAGAGGTGTCTGCTAGACCACAGTGAAAGAGAGGGAGAGAGCAAGAAGAGAGAGTGAGCAACAATAGAGACCACAGTGAAAGAGAGAGAGCAACAATAGAGGTGTCTGCTAGACCACAGTGAAAGAGAGAGAGAGCAACAATAGAGGTGTCTGCTAGACCACAGTGAAAGAGAGAGAGCAACAATAGAGGTGTCTGCTAGACCACAGTGAAAGAAGAGAGAGAGAGAGAGCAACAATAGAGGTGTCTGCTAGACCACAGTGAAAGAGAGAGCAACAATAGAGGTGTCTGCTAGACCACAGTGAAAGAGAGAGAGAGAGCAACAATAGAGGTGTCTACTAGACCACAGTGAAAGAGAGAGAGCAACAATAGAGGTGTCTGCTAGACCACAGTGAAAGAGAGAGAGCAACAATAGAGGTGTCTGCTAGACCACAGTGAAAGAGAGGGAGAGGGAGAGAGAGAGAGAGAGAGAGAGAGCAACAATAGAGGTGTCTGCTAGACCACAGTGAAAGAGAGAGAGCAACAATAGAGGTGTCTGCTAGACCACAGTGAAAGAGAGGGAGAGAGAGAGAGAGAGAGAACAACAATAGAGGTGTCTGCTAGACCACAGTGAAAGAGAGAGAGCAACAATAGAGGTGTCTGCTAGACCACAGTGAAAGAGAGAGAGAGCAACAATAGAGGTGTCTGCTAGACCACAGTGAAAGAGAGAGAGAGCAACAATAGAGGTGTCTGCTAGACCACAGTGAAAGAGAGAGAGCAACAATAGAGGTGTCTGCTAGACCACAGTGAAAGAGAGAGAGCAACAATAGAGGTGTCTGCTAGACCACAGTGAAAGAGAGAGAGCAACAATAGAGGTGTCTGATAGACCACAGTGAAAGAGAGAGAGCAACAATAGAGGTGTCTGCTAGACCACAGTGAAAGAGAGAGAGAGCAACAATAGAGGTGTCTGCTAGACCACAGTGAAAGAGAGAGAGCAACAATAGAGGTGTCTAACCACAGTGAAAGAGAAAGAGCAACAATAGAGGTGTCTGCTAGACCACAGTGAAAGAGAGAGAGCAACAATAGAGGTGTCTGCTAGACCACAGTGAAAGAGAGAGAGCAACAATAGAGGTGTCTGCTAGACCACAGTGAAAGAGAGAGAGAGCAACAATAGAGGTGTCTGCTAGACCACAGTGAAAGAGAGAGAGCAACAATAGAGGTGTCTGCTAGACCACAGTGAAAGAGAGAGAGCAACAATAGAGGTGTCTGCTAGACCACAGTGAAAGAGAGAGAGCAACAATAGAGGAGTCTGCTACACCACAGTGAAAGAGAGAGAGAGCAACAATAGAGGTGTCTGCTAGGCCACAGTGAAAGAGAGAGAGCAACAATAGAGGTGTCTGCTAGGCCACAGTGAAAGAGAGAGAGCAAAAATAGAGGTGTCTGCTAGACCACAGTGAAAGAGAGGGAGAGGGAGAGAGAGAGAGAGAGAGAGAGCAACAATAGAGGTGTCTGCTAGACCACAGTGAAAGAGAGAGAGCAACAATAGAGGTGTCTGCTAGACCACAGTGAAAGAGAGAGAGAGCAACAATAGAGGTGTCTGCTAGACCACAGTGAAAGAGAGAGAGAGCAACA
Source organism: Oncorhynchus masou masou (assembly GCF_036934945.1). Taxonomy (NCBI): domain Eukaryota; kingdom Metazoa; phylum Chordata; class Actinopteri; order Salmoniformes; family Salmonidae; genus Oncorhynchus; species Oncorhynchus masou. The sequence goes on along the minus strand of NC_088231.1, from coordinate 3,045,819 downwards.
ATAGAGGTGGCTGCTAGACCACAGTGAAAGAGAGAGAGCAACAATAGAGGTGTCTGCTAGACCACAGTGAAAGAGAGAGAGCAACAATAGAAGAGTGTCTGCTAGACCACAGTGAAAGAGAGAGAGCAACAATAGAGGAGTCTGCTAGACCACAGTGAAAGAGAGAGAGAGCAACAATAGAGGTGTCTGCTAGGCCACAGTGAAAGAGAGAGAGCAACAATAGAGGTGTCTGCTAGGCCACAGTGAAAGAGAGAGAGCAAAAATAGAGGTGTCTGCTAGACCACAGTGAAAGAGAGGGAGAGGGAGAGAGAGAGAGAGAGAGCAACAATAGAGGTGTCTGCTAGACCACAGTGAAAGAGAGAGAGCAACAATAGAGGTGCCTGCTAGACCACAGTGAAAGAGAGAGAGAGCAACAATAGAGGTGTCTGCTAGACCACAGTGAAAGAGAGAGAGAGCAACAATAGAGGTGTCTGCTAGACCACAGTGAAAGAGAGATAGCAACAATAGAGGTGTCTGCTAGACCACAGTGAAAGAGAGAGAGCAACAATAGAGGTGTCTGCTAGACCACAGTGAAAGAGAGAGAGCAACAATAGAGGTGTCTGCTAGACCACAGTGAAAGAGAGAGAGCAACAATAGAGGTGTCTGCTAGACCACAGTGAAAGAGAGAGAGAGCAACAACAGAGGTGTCTGCTAGACCACAGTGAAAGAGTGAGAGCAACAATAGAGGTGTCTACTAGACCACAGTGAAAGAGAAAGAGCAACAATAGAGGTGTCTGCTAAACCACAGTGAAAGAGATAGAGCAACAATAGAGGTGTCTGCTAGACCACAGTGAAAGAGAGAGAGCAACAATAGAGGTGTCTGCTAGACCACAGTGAAAGAGAAAGAGCAACAATAGAGGTGTCTGCTAGACCACAGTGAAAGAGAGAGAGAGCAACAATAGAGGTGTCTGCTAGACCACAGTGAAAGAGAGAGAGCAACAATAGAGGTGTCTGCTAGACCACAGTGAAAGAGAGAGAGAGCAACAATAGAGGTGTCTGCTAGACCACAGTGAAAGAGAGAGAGCAACAATAGAGGTGTCTGCTAGACCACAGTGAAAGAGAGAGAGAGCAACAATAGAGGTGTCTGCTAGACCACAGTGAAAGAGAGAGAGCAACAATAGAGGTGTCTGCTAGACCACAGTGAAAGAGAGAGAGCAACAATAGAGGTGTCTGCTAGGCCACAGTGAAAGAGAGAGAGCAACAATAGAGGTGTCTGCTAGGCCACAGTGAAAGAGAGAGAGCAAAAATAGAGGTGTCTGCTAAACCACAGTGAAAAGAGAGGGAGAGAGAGAGAGAGCAACAATAGAGGTGTCTGCTAGACCACAGTGAAAGAGAGAGAGCAACAATAGAGGTGTCTGCAGACCACAGTGAAAGAGAGAGAGAGCAACAATAGAGGTGTCTGCTAGACCACAGTGAAAGAGAGAGAGCAACAATAGAGGTGTCTGCTAGACCACAGTGAAAGAGAGAGAGCAACAATAGAGGTGTCTGCTAGACCACAGTGAAAGAGAGAGAGCAACAATAGAGGTGTCTGCTAGACCACAGTGAAAGAGAGAGAGCAACAATAGAGGTGTCTGCTAGACCACAGTGAAAGAGAGAGAGCAACAATAGAGGTGTCTGCTAGACCACAGTGAAAGAGAGAGAGCAACAATAGAGGTGTCTGCTAGACCACAGTGAAAGAGAGAGCAAAATAGAGGTGTCTGCTAGACCACAGTGAAAGAGAGAGAGAGAGAGAGAGAGAGCAACAATAGAGGTGTCTACTAGACCACAGTGAAAGAGAGAGAGCAACAATAGAGGTGTCTGCTAGACCACAGTGAAAGAGAGAGAGCAACAATAGAGGTGTCTGCTAGACCACAGTGAAAGAGAGAGAGCAACAATAGAGGTGTCTGCTAGACCACAGTGAAAGAGAGATAGCAACAATAGAGGTGTCTGCTAGACCACAGTGAAAGAGAGAGAGCAACAATAGAGGTGTCTGCTAGACCACAGTGAAAGAGAGAGAGCAACAATAGAGGTGTCTGCTAGACCACAGTGAAAGAGAGAGAGCAACAATAGAGGTGTCTGCTAGACCACAGTGAAAGAGAGAGAGAGCAACAATAGAGGTGTCTGCTAGACCACAGTGAAAGAGAGAGAGCAACAATAGAGGTGTCTACTAGACCACAGTGAAAGAGAAAGAGCAACAATAGAGGTGTCTGCTAAACCACAGTGAAAGAGAGAGAGAGCAACAATAGAGGTGTCTGCTAGGCCACAGTGAAAGAGAGAGAGCAACAATAGAGGTGTCTGCTAGACCACAGTGAAAGAGAGAGAGAGCAACAATAGAGGTGTCTGCTAGACCACAGTGAAAGAGAGAGAGCAACAATAGAGGTGTCTGCTAGACCACAGTGAAAGAGAGAGCAACAATAGAGAGTCTGCTAACAATGAAAGAGGAGAGCAACAATGTGTCTGCTAGACCACAGTGAAAGAGAGAGAGCAACAATAGAGGTGTCTGCTAGACCACAGTGAAAGAGAGAGAGCAACAATAGAGGTGTCTGCTAGACCACAGTGAAAGAGAGAGAGAGCAACAATAGAGGTGTCTGCTAGACCACAGTGAAAAAGAGAGAGAGCAACAATAGAGGTGTCTGCTAGACCACAGTGAAAGAGAGAGAGCAACAATAGAGGTGTCTGCTAGACCACAGTGAAAGAGAGAGAGCAACAATAGAGAGTCTGCTAGAGACAGTGAAAGAGAGAGAGCAACAATAGAGGTGTCTGCTAGACCACAGTGAAAGAGAGAGAGCAACAATAGAGGTGTCTGCTAGACCACAGTGAAAGAGAGAGAGCAACAATAGAGGTGTCTGCTAGACCACAGTGAAAGAGAGAGAGAGCAACAATAGAGGTGTCTGCTAGACCACAGTGAAAGAGAGAGAGCAACAATAGAGGTGTCTGCTAAACCACAGTGAAAGAGAGAGAGCAACAATAGAGGTGTCTGCTAGACCACAGTGAAAGAGAGAGAGCAACAATAGAGGTGTCTGCTAGAACACAGTGAAAGAGAGAGAGCAACAATAGAGGTGTCTGCTAGACCACAGTGAAAGAGAGAGAGCAACAATAGAGGAGTCTGCTAGGCCACAGTGAAAGAGAGAGAGCAACAATAGAGGTGTCTGCTAGGCCACAGTGAAAGAGAGAGAGCAACAATAGAGGTGTCTGCTAGACCACAGTGAAAGAGAGAGAGCAAAATAGAGGTGTCTGCTAGACCACAGTGAAAGAGAGGAGAGAACAATAGAGAGAGAAAGAGAGAGAGAGCAACAATAGAGGTGTCTGCTAGACCACAGTGAAAGAGAGAGAGCAACAATAGAGGTGTCTGCTAGACCACAGTGAAAGAGAGAGAGAGCAACAATAGAGGTGTCTGCTACACCACAGTGAAAGAGAGAGAGAGCAACAATAGAGGTGTCTGCTAGACCACAGTGAAAGAGAGAGAGCAACAATAGAGGTGTCTGCTAGACCACAGTGAAAGAGAGAGAGCAACAATAGAGGTGTCTGCTAGACCACAGTGAAAGAGAGAGAGCAACAATAGAGGTGTCTGCTAGACCACAGTGAAAGAAAGAGCAAAAATAGAGGTGTCTGCTAGACCACAGTGAAAGAGAGAGAGCAACAATAGAGGTGTCTGCTAGACCACAGTGAAAGAGAGAGAGCAACAATAGAGGTGTCTGCTAGACCACAGTGAAAGAGAGAGAGAGCAACAATAGAGGTGTCTGCTAGACCACAGTGAAAGAGAGAGAGCAACAATAGAGGTGTCTGCTAGACCACAGTGAAAGAGAGAGAGCAACAATAGAGGTGTCTGCTAGACCACAGTGAAAGAGAGAGAGCAACAATAGAGGTGTCTGCTAGACCACAGTGAAAGAGAGAGAGCAACAATAGAGGTGTCTGCTAGACCACAGTGAAAGAGAGAGAGAGCAACAATAGAGGTGTCTGCTAGACCACAGTGAAAGAGAGAGAGCAACAATAGAGGTGTCTGCTAGACCACAGTGAAAGAGAGAGAGCAACAATAGAGGTGTCTGCTAGACCACAGTGAAAGAGAGAGAGAGCAACAACAGAGGTGTCTGCTAGACCACAGTGAAAGAGTGAGAGCAACAATAGAGGTGTCTGCTAGACCACAGTGAAAGAGAAAGAGCAACAATAGAGGTGTCTGCTAAACCACAGTGAAAGAGAGAGCAACAATAGAGGTGTCTGCTAGGCCACAGTGAAAGAGAGAGAGCAACAATAGAGGTGTCTGCTAGACCACAGTGAAAGAGAGAGAGAGCAACAATAGAGGTGTCTGCTAGACCACAGTGAAAGAGAGAGAGAGCAACAATAGAGGTGTCTGCTAGACCACAGTGAAAGAGAGAGCAACAATAGAGGAGTCTGCTAGACCACAGTGAAAGAGAGAGAGAGCAACAATAGAGGTGTCTGCTAGGCCACAGTGAAAGAGAGAGAGCAACAATAGAGGTGTCTGCTAGGCCACAGTGAAAGAGAGAGAGCAACAATAGAGGTGTCTGCTAGACCACATTGAAAGAGAGAGAGAGCAACAATAGAGGTGTCTGCTAGACCACAGTGAAAGAGAGAGAGCAACAATGGAGGTGTCTGCTAGACCACAGTGAAAGAGAGAGCGAGCAACAATAGAGGTGTCTGCTAGACCACAGTGAAAGAGAGCGAGCAACAATAGAGGTGTCTGCTAGACCACAGTGAAAGAGAGAGAGCAACAATAGAGGTGTCTGCTAGACCACAGTGAAAGAGAGAGAGCAACAATAGAGGTGTCTGCTAGACCACAGTGAAAGAGAGAGAGCAACAATAGAGGTGTCTGCTACACCACAGTGAAAGAGAGAGAGAGCAACAATAGAGGTGTCTGCTAGACCACAGTGAAGAGAGAGAGCAACAATAGAGGTGTCTGCTAGGCCACAGTGAAAGAGAGAGAGCAAAAATAGAGGTGTCTGCTAGACCACAGTGAAAGAGAGGGAGAGGGAGAGAGCAACAATAGAGGTGTCTGCTACACCACAGTGAAAGAGAGAGAGCAACAATAGAGGTGTCTGCTAGACCACAGTGAAAGAGAGAGCAACAATAGAGGTGTCTGCTAGACCACAGTGAAAGAGAGAGAGAGCAACAATAGAGGTGTCTGCTAGACCACAGTGAAAGAGAGAGAGCAACAATAGAGGTGTCTGCTAGACCACAGTGAAAGAGAGAGAGAGCAACAATAGAAGAGTGTCTGCTAGACCACAGTGAAAGAGAGAGAGCAACAATAGAGGAGTCTGCTAGACCACAGTGAAAGAGAGAGAGAGCAACAATAGAGGTGTCTGCTAGACCACAGTGAAAGAGAGAGCAACAATAGAGGTGTCTGCTAGACCACAGTGAAAGAGAGAGAGCAAAATAGAGGTGTCTGCTAGACCACAGTGAAAGAGAGGGAGAGAGAGAGAGAGAGAGAGAGAGCAACAATAGAGGTGTCTGCTAGACCACAGTGAAAGAGAGAGAGAGCAACAATAGAGGTGTCTGCTAGACCACAGTGAAAGAGAGAGAGCAACAATAGAGGTGTCTGCTAGACCACAGTGAAAGAGAGAGAGAGCAACAATAGAGGTGTCTGCTAGACCACAGTGAAAGAGAGAGCAACAATAGAGGTGTCTGCTAGACCACAGTGAAAGAGAGAGAGCAACAATAGAGGTGTCTGCTAGACCACAGTGAAAGAGAGAGAGCAACAATAGAGGTGTCTGCTAGACCACAGTGAAAGAGAGAGAGCAACAATAGAGGTGTCTGCTAGACCACAGTGAAAGAGAGAGAGCAACAATAGAGGTGTCTGCTAGACCACAGTGAAAGAGAGAGAGCAACAATAGAGGTGTCTGCTAGACCACAGTGAAAGAGGTGTCTGCTAGAGCAACAATAGAAGAGTGTCTGCTAGACCACAGTGAAAGAGAGAGAGCAACAATAGAGGAGTCTGCTAGACCACAGTGAAAGAGAGAGAGCAACAATAGAGGTGTCTGCTAGGCCACAGTGAAGAGAGCAACAATAGAGAGAGCAAGTGAATAGAGGTGTCTGCTAGACCACAGTGAAAGAGAGAGAGGGAGAGAGAGAGAGAGAGAGAGAGAGCAACAATAGAGGTGTCTGCTAGACCACAGTGAAAGAGAGAGCAACAATAGAGGTGCCTGCTAGACCACAGTGAAAGAGAGAGAGCAACAATAGAGGTGTCTGCTAGACCACAGTGAAAGAGAGAGCAACAATAGAGGTGTCTGCTAGACCACAGTGAAAGAGAGAGAGCAACAATAGAGGTGTCTGCTAGACCACAGTGAAAGAGAGAGAGAGCAACAATAGAGGTGTCTGCTAGACCACAGTGAAAGAGAGAGAGAGCAACAATAGAGGTGTCTGCTAGACCACAGTGAAAGAGAGAGCAACAATAGAGGTCTGCTAGACCACAGTGAAAGAGAGAGAGAGAGAGCAACAATGGAGGTGTCTGCTAGGCCACAGTGAAAGAGAGAGAGAGCAACAATAGAGGTGTCTGCTAGACCACAGTGAAAGAGAGAGAGCAACAATAGAGGTGTCTGCTAGACCACAGTGAAAGAGAGAGAGAGCAACAATAGAGGTGTCTGCTAGACCACAGTGAAAGAGAGAGAGAGCAACAATAGAGGTGTCTGCTAGACCACAGTGAAAGAGAGAGAGAGCAACAATAGAGGTGTCTGCTAGACCACAGTGAAAGAGAGAGAGCAACAATAGAGGTGTCTGCTAGACCACAGTGAAAGAGAGAGAGAGCAACAATAGAGGTGTCTGCTAGACCACAGTGAAAGAGAGAGAGCAACAATAGAGGTGTCTGCTAGACCACAGTGAAAGAGAGAGAGCAACAATAGAGGTGTCTGCTAGACCACAGTGAAAGAGAGAGAGCAACAATAGAGGTGTCTGCTAGACCACAGTGAAAGAGAGAGAGCAACAATAGAGGTGTCTGCTAGACCACAGTGAAAGAGAGAGAGCAACAATAGAGGTGTCTGCTAGACCACAGTGAAAGAGAGAGCAACAATAGAGGTGTCTGCTAGACCACAGTGAAAGAGAGAGAGAGCAACAATAGAGGTGTCTGCTAGACCACAGTGAAAGAGAGAGAGCAACAATAGAGGTGTCTGCTAGACCACAGTGAAAGAGAGAGAGCAACAATAGAGGTGTCTGCTAGACCACAGTGAAAGAGAGAGAGCAACAATAGAGGTGTCTGCTAGACCACAGTGAAAGAGAGAGAGCAACAATAGAGGTGTCTGCTAGACCACAGTGAAAGAGAGAGAGCAACAATAGAGGTGTCTGCTAGACCACAGTGAAAGAGAGAGAGAGAGCAACAATAGAGGTGTCTGCTAGACCACAGTGAAAGAGAGAGAGCAACAATAGAGGTGTCTGCTAGACCACAGTGAAAGAGAGAGAGAGCAACAATAGAGGTGTCTGCTAGACCACAGTGAAAGAGAGAGAGAGCAACAATAGAGGTGTCTGCTAGACCACAGTGAAAGAGAGAGAGATCAACAATAGAGGTGTCTGCTAGACCACAGTGAAAGAGAGAGAGCAACAATAGAGGTGTCTGCTAGACCACAGTGAAAGAGAGAGAGCAACAATAGAGGTGTCTGCTAGACCACAGTGAAAGAGAGAGAGCAACAATAGAGGTGTCTGCTAGACCAACAGTGTCTGCTAGACCACAGTGAAAGAGAGAGAGCAACAATAGAGGTGTCTGCTAGACCACAGTGAAAGAGAGAGAGCAACAATAGAGGTGTCTGCTAGACCACAGTGAAAGAGAGAGAGAGCAACAATAGAGGTGTCTGCTAGACCACAGTGAAAGAGAGAGAGCAACAATAGAGGTGTCTGCTAGGCCACAGTGAAAGAGAGAGAGCAACAATAGAGGTGTCTGCTAGGCCACAGTGAAAGAGAGAGAGCAAAAATAGAGGTGTCTGCTAAACCACAGTGAAAGAGAGAGAGAGCAACAATAGAGGTGTCTGCTAGACCACAGTGAAAGAGAGAGAGCAACAATAGAGGTGTCTGCTAGACCACAGTGAAAGAGAGAGAGCAACAATAGAGGTGTCTGCTAGACCACAGTGAAAGAGAGAGAGAGCAACAATAGAGGTGTCTGCTAGACCACAGTGAAAGAGAGAGAGCAACAATAGAGGTGTCTGCTAGACCACAGTGAAAGAGAGAGAGCAACAATAGAGGTGTCTGCTAGACCACAGTGAAAGAGAGAGAGAGCAACAATAGAGGTGTCTGCTAGACCACAGTGAAAGAGAGAGAGCAACAATAGAGGTGTCTGCTAGACCACAGTGAAAGAGAGAGAGAGCAACAATAGAGGTGTCTGCTAGACCACAGTGAAAGAGAGAGAGCAACAATAGAGGTGTCTGCTAGACCACAGTGAAAGAGAGAGAGAGCAACAATAGAGGTGTCTGCTAGACCACAGTGAAAGAGAGAGAGAGCAACAATAGAGGTGTCTGCTAGACCACAGTGAAAGAGAGAGAGCAACAATAGAAGAGTGTCTGCTAGACCACAGTGAAAGAGAGAGAGAGCAACAATAGAGGTGTCTGCTAGACCACAGTGAAAGAGAGAGAGCAACAATAGAGGTGTCTGCTAGACCACAGTGAAAGAGAGAGAGAGCAACAATAGAGGTGTCTGCTAGACCACAGTGAAAGAGAGAGAGAGCAACAATAGAGGTGTCTGCTAGACCACAGTGAAAGAGAGAGAGAGCAACAATAGAGGTGTCTGCTAGACCACAGTGAAAGAGAGAGAGAGCAACAATAGAAGAGTGTCTGCTAGACCACAGTGAAAGAGAGAGAGCAACAATAGAGGTGTCTGCTAGACCACAGTGAAAGAGAGAGAGAGCAACAATAGAGGTGTCTGCTAGGCCACAGTGAAAGAGAGAGAGCAACAATAGAGGTGTCTGCTAGGCCACAGTGAAAGAGAGAGCAACAATAGAGGTGTCTGCTAGACCACAGTGAAAGAGAGAGAGCAACAATAGAGGTGTCTGCTAGACCACAGTGAAAGAGAGAGCAACAATAGAGGTGTCTGCTAGACCACAGTGAAAGAGAGAGAGAGCAACAATAGAGGTGTCTGCTAGACCACAGTGAAAGAGAGAGAGAGCAACAATAGAGGTGTCTGCTAGACCACAGTGAAAGAGAGAGCAACAATAGAGGAGTCTGCTAGACCACAGTGAAAGAGAGAGAGCAACAATAGAGGTGTCTGCTAGACCACAGTGAAAGAGAGAGAGCAACAATAGAGGTGTCTGCTAGACCACAGTGAAAGAGAGAGAGCAACAATAGAGGTGTCTGCTAGACCACAGTGAAAGAGAGAGAGAGCAACAATAGAGGTGTCTGCTAGACCACAGTGAAAGAGAGAGAGCAACAATAGAGCAACAATAGAGGTGTCTGCTAGACCACAGTGAAAGAGAGAGAGCAACAATAGAGGTGTCTGCTAGACCACAGTGAAAGAGATAGAGAGCAACAATAGAGGTGTCTGCTAGGCCACAGTGAAAGAGAGAGAGAGCAACAATAGAGGTGTCTGCTAGACCACAGTGAAAGAGAGAGAGAGCAACAATAGAGGTGTCTGCTAGACCACAGTGAAAGAGAGAGCAACAATAGAGGTGTCTGCTAGACCACAGTGAAAGAGAGAGAGCAACAATAGACTGCACAGTGAAAGAGAGAGAGCAACAATAGAGGTGTCTGCTAGACCACAGTGAAAGAGAGAGAGCAACAATAGAGGTGTCTGCTAGACCACAGTGAAAGAGAGAGAGCAACAATAGAGGTGTCTGCTAGACCACAGTGAAAGAGAGAGAGCAACAATAGAGGTGTCTGCTAGACCACAGTGAAAGAGAGAGAGCAACAATAGAGGTGTCTGCTAGACCACAGTGAAAGAGAGAGAGCAACAATAGAGGTGTCTGCTAGACCACAGTGAAAGAGAGAGAGCAACAAGTGAAAGAGGTGTCTGCTAGACCACAGTGAAAGAGAGAGAGCAACAATAGAGGTGTCTGCTAGACCACAGTGAAAGAGAGAGAGAGCAACAATAGAGGTGTCTGCTAGACCACAGTGAAAGAGAGAGAGAGCAACAATAGAGGTGTCTGCTAGACCACAGTGAAAGAGAGAGAGCAACAATAGAGGTGTCTGCTAGACCACAGTGAAAGAGAGAGCAACAATAGAGGTGTCTGCTAGACCACAGTGAAAGAGAGAGAGCAACAATAGAGGTGTCTGCTAGACCACAGTGAAAGAGAGAGAGCAACAATAGAGGTGTCTGCTAGACCACAGTGAAAGAGAGAGAGCAACAATAGAGGTGTCTGCTAGACCACAGTGAAAGAGAGAGAGAGCAACAATAGAGGTGTCTGCTAGACCACAGTGAAAGAGAGAGAGCAACAATAGAGGTGTCTGCTAGACCACAGTGAAAGAGAGAGAGCAACAATAGAGGTGTCTGCTAGACCACAGTGAAAGAGAGAGAGCAACAATAGAGGTGTCTGCTAGACCACAGTGAAAGAGAGAGAGAGCAACAATAGAGGTGTCTGCTAGACCACAGTGAAAGAGAGAGAGCAACAATAGAGGTGTCTGCTAGACCACAGTGAAAGAGAGAGAGCAACAATAGAGGTGTCTGCTAGACCACAGTGAAAGAGAGAGAGCAACAATAGAGGTGTCTGCTAGACCACAGTGAAAGAGAGAGAGCAACAATAGAGGTGTCTGCTAGACCACAGTGAAAGAGAGAGAGAGCAACAATAGAGGTGTCTGCTAGACCACAGTGAAAGAGAGAGAGCAACAATAGAGGTGTCTGCTAGACCACAGTGAAAGAGAGAGAGCAACAATAGAGGTGTCTGCTAGACCACAGTGAAAGAGAGAGAGAGCAACAATAGAGGTGTCTGCTAGACCACAGTGAAAGAGAGAGAGAGCAACAATAGAGGTGTCTGCTAGACCACAGTGAAAGAGAGAGAGAGCAACAATAGAGGTGTCTGCTAGACCACAGTGAAAGAGAGAGAGAGCAACAATAGAGGTGTCTGCTAGACCACAGTGAAAGAGAGAGAGCAACAATAGAGGTGTCTGCTAGACCACAGTGAAAGAGAGAGAGCAACAATAGAGGTGTCTGCTAGACCACAGTGAAAGAGAGAGAGAGCAACAATAGAGGTGTCTGCTAGACCACAGTGAAAGAGAGAGAGCAACAATAGAGGTGTCTGCTAGACCACAGTGAAAGAGAGAGAGAGCAACAATAGAGGTGTCTGCTAGACCACAGTGAAAGAGAGAGAGCAACAATAGAGGTGTCTGCTAGACCACAGTGAAAGAGAGAGAGCAACAATAGAGGTGTCTGCTAGACCACAGTGAAAGAGAGAGAGCAACAATAGAGGTGTCTGCTAGACCACAGTGAAAGAGAGAGAGAGCAACAATAGAGGTGTCTGCTAGACCACAGTGAAAGAGAGAGAGCAACAATAGAGATGTCTGCTAGACCACAGTGAAAGAGAGAGAGCAACAATAGAGGTGTCTGCTAGACCACAGTGAAAGAGAGAGCAACAATAGAGGTGTCAACCAAGTGAAAGAGAGGAGGTCTGCTAGACCACAGTGAAAGAGAGAGAGCAACAATAGAGGTGTCTGCTAGACCACAGTGAAAGAGAGAGAGCAACAATAGAGGTGTCTGCTAGACCACAGTGAAAGAGAGAGAGCAACAATAGAGGTGTCTGCTAGACCACAGTGAAAGAGAGAGAGAGCAACAATAGAGGTGTCTGCTAGACCACAGTGAAAGAGAGAGAGCAACAATAGAGGTGTCTGCTAGACCACAGTGAAAGAGAGAGAGCAACAATAGAGGTGTCTGCTAGACCACAGTGAAAGAGAGAGAGAGCACAATAGAGGTGTCTGCTAGACCACAGTGAAAGAGAGAGAGCAACAATAGAGGTGTCTGCTAGACCACAGTGAAAGAGAGAGAGAGCAACAATAGAGGTGTCTGCTAGACCACAGTGAAAGAGAGAGAGAGCAACAATAGAGGTGTCTGCTAAACCACAGTGAAAGAGAGAGAGCAACAATAGAGGTGTCTGCTAGACCACAGTGAAAGAGAGAGAGCAACAATAGAGGTGTCTGCTAGACCACAGTGAAAGAGAGAGAGAGCAACAATAGAGGTGTCTGCTAGACCACAGTGAAAGAGAGAGAGAGCAACAATAGAGGTGTCTGCTAGACCACAGTGAAAGAGAGAGAGAGCAACAATAGAGGTGTCTGCTAGACCACAGTGAAAGAGAGAGAGAGCAACAATAGAGGTGTCTGCTAAACCACAGTGAAAGAGAAAGAGATCAACAATAGAGGTGTCTGCTAGACCACAGTGAAAGAGAGAGAGAGCAACAATAGAGGTGTCTGCTAGACCACAGTGAAAGAGAGAGAGAGCAACAATAGAGGTGTCTGCTAGACCACAGTGAAAGAGAGAGAGAGCAACAATAGAGGTGTCTGCTAGACCACAGTGAAAGAGAGAGAGAGCAACAATAGAGGTGTCTGCTAGACCACAGTGAAAGAGAGAGAGCAACAATAGAGGTGTCTGCTAGACCACAGTGAAAGAGAGAGAGAGCAACAATAGAGGTGTCTGCTAGACCACAGTGAAAGAGAGAGAGAGCAACAATAGAGGTGTCTGCTAGACCACAGTGAAAGAGAGAGAGCAACAATAGAGGTGTCTGCTAGACCACAGTGAAAGAGAGAGAGCAACAATAGAGGTGTCTGCTAGACCACAGTGAAAGAGAGAGAGCAAGAGCAATAGAGGTGTCTGCTAGACCACAGTGAAAGAGAGAGAGCAACAATAGAGGTGTCTGCTAGACCACAGTGAAAGAGAGAGAGCAACAATAGAGGTGTCTGCTAGACCACAGTGAAAGAGAGAGAGAGCAACAATAGAGGTGTCTGCTAGACCACAGTGAAAGAGAGAGAGCAACAATAGAGGTGTCTGCTAGACCACAGTGAAAGAGAGAGAGAGCAACAATAGAGGTGTCTGCTAGACCACAGTGAAAGAGAGAGAGAGCAACAATAGAGGTGTCTGCTAGACCACAGTGAAAGAGAGAGAGAGCAACAATAGAGGTGTCTGCTAGACCACAGTGAAAGAGAGAGATAGCAACAATAGAGGTGTCTGCTAGACCACAGTGAAAGAGAGAGAGAGAGCAACAATAGAGGTGTCTGCTAGACCACAGTGAAAGAGAGAGAGAGCAACAATAGAGGTGTCTGCTAGACCACAGTGAAAGAGAGAGAGCAACAATAGAGGTGTCTGCTAGACCACAGTGAAAGAGAGAGAGCAACAATAGAGATGTCTGCTAGACCACAGTGAAAGAGAGAGAGCAACAATAGAGGTGTCTGCTAGGCCACAGTGAAAGAGAGAGAGAGCAACAATAGAGGTGTCTGCTAGACCACAGTGAAAGAGAGAGAGCAACAATAGAGGTGTCTGCTAGACCACAGTGAAAGAGAGAGAGCAACAATAGAGGTGTCTGCTAGACCACAGTGAAAGAGAGAGAGCAACAATAGAGGTGTCTGCTAGACCACAGTGAAAGAGAGAGAGCAACAATAGAGGTGTCTGCTAGACCACAGTGAAAGAGAGAGAGCAACAATAGAGGTGTCTGCTAGACCACAGTGAAAGAGAGAGAGAGCAACAATAGAGGTGTCTGCTAGACCACAGTGAAAGAGAGAGAGCAACAATAGAGGTGTCTGCTAGACCACAGTGAAAGAGAGAGAGAGCAACAATAGAGGTGTCTGCTAGACCACAGTGAAAGAGAGAGAGAGCAACAATAGAGGTGTCTGCTAGACCACAGTGAAAGAGAGAGAGCAACAATAGAGGTGTCTGCTAGACCACAGTGAAAGAGAGAGAGAGCAACAATAGAGGTGTCTGCTAGACCACAGTGAAAGAGAGAAAGAGAGAGCAACAATAGAGGTGTCTGCTAGACCACAGTGAAAGAGAGAGAGCAACAATAGAGGTGTCTGCTAGACCACAGTGAAAGAGAGAGAGAGAGCAACAATAGAGGTGTCTGCTAGACCACAGTGAAAGAGAGAGAGAGAGCAACAATAGAGGTGTCTGCTAGACCACAGTGAAAGAGAGAGAGCAACAATAGAGGTGTCTGCTAGACCACAGTGAAAGAGAGAGAGCAACAATAGAGGTGTCTGCTAGACCACAGTGAAAGAGAGAGAGCAACAATAGAGGTGTCTGCTAGACCACAGTGAAAGAGAGAGAGCAACAATAGAGGTGTCTGCTAGACCACAGTGAAAGAGAGAGAGCAACAATAGAGGTGTCTGCTAGACCACAGTGAAAGAGAGAGAGAGCAACAATAGAGGTGTCTGCTAGACCACAGTGAAAGAGAGAGAGCAACAATAGAGGTGTCTGCTAGACCACAGTGAAAGAGAGAGAGCAACAATAGAGGTGTCTGCTAGACCACAGTGAAAGAGAGAGAGCAACAATAGAGGTGTCTGCTAGACCACAGTGAAAGAGAGAGAGAGCAACAATAGAGGTGTCTGCTAGACCACAGTGAAAGAGAGAGAGCAACAATAGAGGTGTCTGCTAGACCACAGTGAAAGAGAGAGAGCAACAATAGAGGTGTCTGCTAGACCACAGTGAAAGAGAGAGAGAGCAACAATAGAGGTGTCTGCTAGACCACAGTGAAAGAGAGAGAGAGCAACAATAGAGGTGTCTGCTAGACCACAGTGAAAGAGAGAGAGCAACAATAGAGGTGTCTGCTAGACCACAGTGAAAGAGAGAGAGAGCAACAATAGAGGTGTCTGCTAGACCACAGTGAAAGAGAGAGAGCAACAATAGAGGTGTCTGCTAGACCACAGTGAAAGAGAGAGAGAGCAACAATAGAGGTGTCTGCTAGACCACAGTGAAAGAGAGAGAGCAACAATAGAGGTGTCTGCTAGACCACAGTGAAAGAGAGAGAGCAACAATAGAGGTGTCTGCTAGACCACAGTGAAAGAGAGAGAGAGCAACAATAGAGGTGTCTGCTAGACCACAGTGAAAGAGAGAGAGCAACAATAGAGGTGTCTGCTAGACCACAGTGAAAGAGAGAGAGCAACAATAGAGGTGTCTGCTAGACCACAGTGAAAGAGAGAGAGAGCAACAATAGAGGTGTCTGCTAGACCACAGTGAAAGAGAGAGAGAGCAACAATAGAGGTGTCTGCTAGACCACAGTGAAAGAGAGAGAGCAACAATAGAGGTGTCTGCTAGACCACAGTGAAAGAGAGAGAGCAACAATAGAGGTGTCTGCTAGACCACAGTGAAAGAGAGAGAGAGCAACAATAGAGGTGTCTGCTAGACCACAGTGAAAGAGAGAGAGCAACAATAGAGGTGTCTGCTAGACCACAGTGAAAGAGAGAGAGCAACAATAGAGGTGTCTGCTAGACCACAGTGAAAGAGAGAGAGCAACAATAGAGGTGTCTGCTAGACCACAGTGAAAGAGAGAGAGAGCAACAATAGAGGTGTCTGCTAGACCACAGTGAAAGAGAGAGAGAGAGCAACAATAGAGGTGTCTGCTAGACCACAGTGAAAGAGAGAGAGAGCAACAATAGAGGTGTCTGCTAGACCACAGTGAAAGAGAGAGAGAGCAACAATAGAGGTGTCTGCTAGACCACAGTGAAAGAGAGAGAGCAACAATAGAGGTGTCTGCTAGACCACAGTGAAAGAGAGAGAGCAACAATAGAGGTGTCTGCTAGACCACAGTGAAAGAGAGAGAGCAACAATAGAGGTGTCTGCTAGACCACAGTGAAAGAGAGAGAGCAACAATAGAGGTGTCTGCTAGACCACAGTGAAAGAGAGAGAGCAACAATAGAGGTGTCTGCTAGACCACAGTGAAAGAGAGAGAGCAACAATAGAGGTGTCTGCTAGACCACAGTGAAAGAGAGAGAGCAACAATAGAGGTGTCTGCTAGACCACAGTGAAAGAGAGAGAGCAACAATAGAGGTGTCTGCTAGACCACAGTGAAAGGAGAAAAGGGTTGATTTATATACACTCCTCTGTGAATCATCTCACAAGATGCTTAAAGGCCACTTTCCCTTTGATTTATTTGTTGTCTTTATTAAAAAAGAGGAGGGAGATTGAGGGAGGGATGGATGGAGGGAGAGAATGGACTGGACTCTGCGACAACTGTGCGCCACAAACCACCTATATTTCCTCTTGTTGCTGGCTAACACATTGCAATCAAATCACAGGCAAAGGAACAATTGTGTTGTATGACAAATGTTTTAATTGATGCTTTCCATGTGACCTTAATAACACGTCACCTTTATACTTTCCACATAACCCTACGGACTATAATGACATTTTCTCCGGTGCACTTTTGGTATTTTTGGTATTTTATTAGGATCCCCATTAGCTGTTGCAAAAGCAGCAGCTACTCTTCCTGGGGTCCAACACAAAACATGAAACACAATACAGAATGACATAATACAGAACATCAATAGACAAGAACAGCTCAAGGACAGAACTGCATACATTTAAAAAAAAAAAAATGTTACAAAAAAACTATCTAGGTCACTTTCTTTCCACCAAAGTAAACTGTTAATGTGCACATGCAGCAGAACAGCGGGTGTGTTTTGGTGTGCAGGGGCGTCACGCACCCATTATTTTAGAGGGGGCACAAACTACGTGTGGATGGATGAGGGGAGGAATTTAGAGCCATAGTCATTGTGGCTATTTCTATGGAAATAAACCTGTCCATTTCTCTGTCATTTTAATGAATGATGCACATTGATCATTGATTCTAATAACGTGCATTCTTTAGGAGTTTTAGTACAAATGCCACTCTGCTATGTCATAATCCCCAAAAAATGCTTTTCTGCAAAAACATCTGGGTAAAATATTGAATGTAATGTGAGTCTTATTCAGTAAATGTAGTTATTGCCTGTTTTTCTAAAGTCTGGAAACCTTGCCAGCAGGCATGCCAGATAACATAGTTCAGCAACCATACTTGATTGATAGCCTGAAAAAGGCTTGGTTGCTAGTTGGGTTCCTCATCTCCCGAACTCATTTACAGTAGCTGGCTTGCTAAAGCCAATTTCATAAAATTGCTATGGCTGGTGTTACAGAGAAACAGTAGAACATGTGTGTTTTATTTATTCATCAATAAGGAATCAATAGACTATTTGGCTTGATCAAATTCAGTGTGTGCATGTGTGTGTGTGCGTGTGTGTGTGTGTGTGTGTGTGTGTGTGTGTGTGTGTGTGTGTGTGTGTGTGTGTGTGTGTGTGTGTGTGTGTGTGTGTGTGTGTGTGTGTGTGTGGGATGTAACAGTAAGTCATTGATGGTATTAAATTCCAGACACTTGAGCAAGAAAGAGCATCAGTTAGATCCCTCTGAGTTGCCTTTGGGCCTTTTCATTCTCTATGTAGAACCCTACAGCACTGCTACTACCTACAACCCCATGGGGAAAGCAGTGGCGACGCCAACGCCCGACACACACACACATGCCACAACCCACAATGCATCTCTTCCCTCTGTGGAGGCCCTCTAGATCGGCAAAAAGCAACGACCCAATATAGATAGAGCATCATTATCACACTACACACATTCTAATGGGCAGAATAATACATTATGTTGAAGCATCGTCATCTCCGTGGGCAAAGCCGTGAAGTAGCTTGTGCTGCATTGAATTCATTAAAGCACGCTCGGCGTAATCTCAATGGAATCCTGCGTTTGAGGTCGTACTGTAGTGTTTATCAGAAGTTGAACAATGTTACATTATTGTTGGTTTTGATGGTTAATATGACTGTTTTAGACTGATTCAGGCTCCCATTGAGGTCAGGGCTCCTCACTTAGCACAATATCAATCCCTGTACAACACTGTAGTCCTCTGTAGAGCGGTGTGTAGAGCATGAGTCTTGCAAAGCAAGGATGGTGGGTTTGATTCCCGGGAACCATCCATATGCATCCCTGGAAGTAGCTTTAGATGAAAGTGTTTGCTGAATGGTGTACATTAGCATTATAGTACATCTCTGCTGGCGAGGATTGGATGTCTTTTTAAAAATGTTATTCGGATCACCGTGAGCTACTGCAGCAGCTACTCTTCCTCATAAAACATAAATCAGGACACAATGCGTCACGTTCATAGACAAGAACATCACAAGGACACAACTACATGAACTGAGTCAATGCTTCTTCATATTATGTTTGGTGGTGATTGTTAACCTAGTAGACTGATTCAGGGTCTGTGGTGTTTTCCAATGGGATTGTGACTGAGCTCTTTGTGTTGTGTTGTTGTGTTGTGTGTGACTACAGCAGCGGATGAAGAAGGCTCTCATAGCCACAGGCATTGTGAGCAGGACTTGTATCCGGATGTCACGCACATACTGTAGTGATCCAATAGGAACTGTCAGTTAGGCCACACCCCCCACACCGTGACGCTGTGCTCCACGTTAACTCGTGTTTAGAAGGGGATGACTGTCTGCTTGCTACGCAACAGAATTGCCCTCTCTCTCTCTCAATTCAATAGAAAATGAAGGACTTTATTGGCATGGGAAATGTATGCTTACATTGCCAAAGCAAGTGAAATTGATAATGAACAAAAGTGAAATATAAAATGACAAATGTCCATTAAACATTATACTTACAAAAGTTACAAAAGAATAAAGACATTTCAAATGTCATATTATGTGTATATATGCAGTGTTGTAACGATGTGCAAATAGTTCAAGTATGACAGGGAAAATAAATAAACATAAATATAGGTTGTATTTACAATGGTGTTTGTTCTTCACTGGTTGCCCTTTTCTTGTGGCAACAGGTCACAATTATTGCTGCTGTGATAGCACACTGTGATATTTCACCCAATAGATATGGGAGTTTATCAAAATTGGATTTGTTTTTCTTATTCTTTGTGGGTCTGTGTAATCTGAGGGAAATATGTGTCTCTCTTATGGTCATACATTGGGCAGGAAGTTAGGAAGTGCAGCTCAGTTTCCACCTCATTTTGTGGGCAGTGAGCACATAGCCTGTCTTCTCTTGAGAGCCAGGTCTGCCTTCGGCAGCATTTCTCAATAGCAAGGCTATGCTCACAGTCTGTACATAGTCAAAGCTTTCCTTAATTTTGGATCAGTCACAGTGTTCAGGTATTCTGTCTCTGTTTAGGGCCAAATAGCATTCTAGTTTGCATTCTTTCCAATGTGTCAAGTAATTATCTTTGTGTTTTCTCATGATTTGGTTAGGTCTAATTGTGTTGCCTCTCTCTCTTTCTCTCTCCATCCATCCCTCTCACGCTCCCCTTCCCTTCACAGGTCTCATGTGGGCCGGCTGTTCTCTCTCTCTCCTCACACCTGAAGCATTTTATAGAAGAGGGAAAGGCTTTATTTCTTTCTTCTGTCTGATTTCCCTTCGTCTGTTCTGTTAGAGGGGAAGGTGCAGATAAATGCTCCTGTCTCTTCCCATCTTCCCATCGTCAAAGTGCTGGACACACACACACACACACACACACACACACACACACACACACACACACACACACACACACACACACACACACACACACACACACACACACACACACACACACACACACACACACACACACACACACACACACCAATAGGACATTGCACTCTGAATATAAACAGCCTCCTCTCTCCACACTTTCATTTGCATTTGTTTAGGAACTAGCCGGAAGGTAAATTGTAACTGGCTTTCTAAGTTAGGGCAATAAGGCGTCCTTCTAGTTATTTGCTAGCCTGTTAGGTTTCCCTATGGACCTCCAGTTGGTTAGGCTGACAGCACAGCCAACCCCAGAGAATTCTCTCCCTCTCCACAACATAGGGAGGAAGATAGTGGATCAGAATCAAAAGTCTAGATACCAGTCTTCCTTACCCAGGCTTACTGCTGGGAAGATAATATATAACTCCGCTGTATATCATTATATTTCCAAGGGAATAAGGGTGCCATTTGGGATCCATTTGGATGGACTGGCCCACTTCTTACTGTGGCTCTCACTTTCTCTCTGTCTCTCTCTCTCTCTGTCTCTCTCTCTCTGTCTCTCTCTCTCTCTCTCTCTCTCTCTCAATTAAATTAAATTAAATTCGCTTTATTGGCATGACATTTTTTTACATTTTTTATTTTATTTCACCTTTATTTAACCAGGTAGGCTAGTTGAGAACAAGTTCTCATTTGCAACTGCGACCTGGCCAAGATAAAGCATAGCAGTGTGAACAGACAACACAGAGTTACACATGGAGTAAACAATTAACAAGTCAATAACACAGTAGAAAAAAGAGAGTCTATATACATTGTGTGCAAAAGGCATGAGGAGGTAGGCAAATAATTACAATTTTGCAGATTAACACTGGAGTGACAAATGATCAGATGGTCATGTACAGGTAGAGATATTGGTGTGCAAAAGAGCAATAAAGTAAATAAATATAAACAGTATGGGGATGAGGTAGGTAAAATTGGGTGGGCTATTTACCGATAGACTATGTACAGCTGCAGCGATCGGTTAGCTGCTCAGATAGCAGATGTTTGAAGTTGGTGAGGGAGATAAAAGTCTCCAACTTCAGCGATTTTTGCAATTTGTTCCAGTCACAGGCATCAGAGAACTGGAACAAAAGGCGGCCAAGAGAATTGAACCCTGTGGCATTGAACCCTGTGGCAACCCCATAGAGACTGCCAGAGGACCGGACAGCATGCCCTCCGATTTGACACACTGAACTCTGTCTGCAAAGTAGTTGGTGAACCAGGCAAGGCAGTCATCAGAAAAACCGAGGCTACTGAGTCTGCCGATAAGAATATGGTGATTGACAGAGTCGAAAGTCTTGGCACGGTCGATGAAGACGGCTGCACAGTACTGTCTTTTATCGATGGCGGTTATGATATCGTTTAGTACCTTGAGCGTGGCTGAGATGCACCCGTGACCGGCTCGGAAACCAGATTGCACAGCGGAGAAGGTACGATGGGATTCAAGATGGTCAGTGACCTGTTTGCTGACTTGGCTTTACAAGACCTTAGATAGGCAGGGCAGGATGGATATAGGTCTGTAACAGTTTGGGTCCAGGGTGTCTCCCCCTTTGAAGAGGGGGATGACTGCGGCAGCTTTCCAATCCTTGGGGATCTCAGACAATATGAAAGAGAGGTTGAACAGGCTGGGAATAGGGGTTGCGACAATGGCGGTGGATAGTTTCAGAAATAGAGGGTCCAGATTGTCAAGCCCAGCTGATTTTTACGGGTCCAGGTTTTGCAGCTCTTTCAGAACATCTGCTATCTGGATTTGGGTAAGAGAACCTGGCTTGGGCGAATAGCTGTGTGTGTGTGTGGGGGGGGGGGGGGGCTGTCGGCTGTTGGCCGAGGTTGGAGTAGCCAGGAGGAAGGCATGGCCAGCCGTTGAGAAATGCTTGTTGAAGTTTTCGATAATCATGACCGTGTTACCTAGCCTCAGTGCAGTGGGCAGCTGGGAGGAGGTGCTCTTGTTCTCCATGGACTTCACAGTGTCCCAGAACTTTTTGGAGTTAGAGCTACAGGATGCAAATTTCTGCCTGAAGAAGCTGGCCTTTGCTTTCCTGACTGACTGCGTGTATTGATTCCTGACTTGCCTGAACAGTTGCATATCGCGGGGACTATTCGATGCTATTGCAGTCTGCCACAGGATGTTTTTGTGCTGGTCGAGGGCTATATCTGTTCTTAGTTCTGCATTTTTTTGAACGGAGCATGCTTATCTAAAATGGTGAGGAAGATAACTTTTAAAGAATGACCAGGCATCCTCAACTGACGGGATGAGGTCAATATCCTTCCAGGATACCCGGGCCAGGTAGATTAGAAAGGCCTGCTCGCAGAAGTGTTTTAGGGAGTGTTTGACAGTGATGAGGGGTGGTCGTTTGACTGCGGATCCGTAGCGGATATAGGCAATGAGGCAGTGATCGCTGAGATCCCGGTTGAAGACAGCAGAGGTGTATTTGGAGGGCCAGTTGGTCAGGATGACGTCTATGAGGGTGCCCTTGTTTACAGATTTAGGGTTGTACCTGGTGGGTTCCTTGATGATTTGTGTGAAATTGAGAGATTCTAGCTTAGATTGTAGGACTGCCGGGGTGTTAAGCATATCCCAGTTTAGGTCACCTAACAGAACAAACTCTGAAGCTAGATGGAGGGAGATCAATTCACAAATGGTGTCCAGGGCACAGCTGGGAGCTGATGGGGGTCGGTAGCAGGCGGCAACAGTGAGAGACTTATTTCTGGAGAGAGTCATTTTTAAAATGAGTAGTTTGAACTGTTTGGGTATGGACCTGGAAAGTATGACATTACTTTGCAGGCTATCTCTGCAGTAGACTGCAACTCCTCCCCATTTGGCAGTTCTATCTTGACGGAAAATGTTATAGTTGGGTATGGAAATCTCAGAATTTTTGGTGGCCTTCCTGAGCCAGGATTCAGACACGGCAAGGACATCAGGGTTAGCAGAGTGTGCTAAAGCAGTGAGTAAAACAAACTTAGGGAGGAGGCTTCTGATGTTGACATGCATGAAACCAAGGCTTTTTCTATCACAGAAGTCAACAAATGAGGGTGCCTGGGGACATGCAGGGCCTGGGTTTACCTCCACATCACCCGCGGAACAGAGGAGGAGTAGTATGAGGGTGCGGCTAAAGGCTATCAAAACTGGTCGCCTAGAGCATTGGGGACAAAGAATAAAAGGAGCAGATTTCTGGGCATGGTAGAATATATTCAGGGCATAATGTGCAGACAGGGGTATGGTGGGGTGCGGGTACAGCAGAGGTAAGCCCAGGCACTGGGTGATGATAAGAGAGATTGCATCTCTGGACATGCTGGTTGTAATGGGTCACCGCATGAGGTCACCACATGTGTAGGAGGTGGGATAAAGGAGGTATCAGGGGTATGAAGAGTGGAACTAGGGGCTCCATTGTAAACTAAGACAATGATAACTAACCTGAACAACAGTATACAAGGCATATTGACATTTGAGAGAGACATACAGCGAGGCATACAGTAATCACAGGTGTTGAATGGGAGAGCTAGCTAAACCAGTAGGTGAGACAACAACAGTTAATCAGCTAGCACAACAACAGCAGGTAAAATGGCGTTGACTAGGCAGAGAGGGTCATAACAATATACATATTGCCAAAGCTTATTTTGGATATTTACAATATAAAAATAAATAAAAATGAGAATCAAATTGTCAAAGGGACAACAGTAACAACAATAACCAAGTGTCAAAATAACCATACATTGAACCATAACAATAAGTATACGGTAGAGGACATGTGCATGTTGATTGGTCTGTCAGACACTGTCCCTCATCTTATGGCAGGCAGCAATGTAGTGCGCTGCCAACCCACAGCTCTCTGTGTCCTCCCCCAACAGGACGGGTAGCCTATCCTCATCAGAGAGGTCTTTGAAACCTTGAATAAGGGTTTCAAATTTTGGAAAATGACACTCTCTAATTGTTTTTTTATTTTTTACATTTTGACAGGAAATGCAGCTCCGTCTCAGGTTCTGCTGTTGTGCAGTGGTTGCACAGCCTTTCTTCTACAGGGAGCTACAGGGAGCCAGGTTTTCCTGTGTCTACCCTCTCATTGGCAAGGCTGTGCTCACTGAGGCTGTACTTTGTCAAGGTTCTTCTAAGGTTGTGATCAGTAACCATGGTCAAATATTTAGCCACGGTGTACTGTTGATTTAGGGGCCGATAGCACTGCATTTGTGCTTGTGTTTGTTTCCCAATAAGCAATATAGTTTTGTTTTGACTGTGTTTGGTAATTTGGTTGAAACTGATTGATTGGATGTTCTGGTCCTGAGGCTTCAGTGTGTTAGTAGAACAGGTTTGTGAACTCAGCCCCAGGACCAACTGGATGAGGGGACTCTTTTCTTTGCTCAGCTCTTGGCATTGCAGGGCTTGGTAATGATATGAGAGTGGGTCACTGTATTTTAGATGTTTCCAAAACATAATCACTATTTTTTGAGTTTTTATTATTACTGGATATTGGCCTAATTCTGCCCTGCATGCATTGTTTGTAGTTTTCCTCTGGACATGTAGGAGAATCTTACAGAACTCTGCATGCAGGGTTTCAATGGGGTGTTTGTCCCATTTGATGATATCTTGTTTTGCAAGTGGACCCCAAACCTCGCTGCCATAATGTGCAATTGGTTCAATGACATATTCAATTAGTTTTAGCCAAATTTTAGGTATTTCAATTTGAATTTGCTTTTTAATGGCGTAGAA